>NC_039249.1:31726805-32033948 GCF_003368295.1 Carassius auratus
TGTGAGACACACTGAACCTCTTTACACTTGCAGCTAATCTGCACAGGCCTTGACTTAAAAGGGAACCGTGCTGTCCTCTGATAACATTAATCTTAAGCCTGGCATCATTGATTATTTGCTTGACAAATGATCATTTAGTGCTGCTAATTTGTCAATGCTGTATTGTTCTGTTCAGATACTGGCCTCTGGCTGCATGTCAAGCTAACGAGGAAAACTTGATTAGCCCAGAGCCCACCTCTGATGGTTTGTTTCCCGTCTTGTCACTTTGAGGGAAACCTTCTATTCTGTGCCACTGACCGTTTGTATAGTTTTGTTTTCCAAAGGCAGACCACTGTCACCTGACTCCTGGACCCGCTCGTGTTGCAATGTGTGTTGTGTTATATGGCTGTTTTCTTTTCAGCCGAATTCAGCTGCCCTTAGCTCAGGCCTGATAGGGGCTAGTCTTTCATCCACCCACAAAGCGATAGAGCGCCAATGGCCTTTGTTCTATGAGGTCCTTCCCCGACTGAGGCACAAGTGACTTGGCAAAATGTTTCATACATACCACAGATCCTGAAGATACTCATTTACTTATCTAATAGAAAGTGAATAATATTAGTGCAGATCTTCTCACTCCAGGTGGAATTATGAACTCCTGTTTAACTGTACAGACTAGGTGTACTTGAATGGACATGCATTGTTTTTTGAGGGATATGCATGTATTTTTTTTGGTTTTATTCTGGATGTTTTTATAGTGAACCGTTAATGGCTCTTCAACTAGTGAAAGTTGAGTCTAATGATGATTATGATTATCAGAAAGTGTCTGCAGGTGGCAAATGATAATTGGATGATTATAAAGGTGTTGTGTCTGAATAGTAGTTCCTCTAAATGGTTGGTGGCAGGGGGTTTTCCCGCAGGGGCCAAAGTGGGGTAGCAGAGAAGATCAAGGCTAACCCGGGACATATTGGAGGTCAACCCTCTAACACCCAATCCTGCCAGGCAACCGCTCCTGGAATGTTCTCACGGGCTGCGCAGGGGAAGTCAGGAGCCCCCCACAATTGGCCAAGAGTTAATATTGGCCTTCCGGGCCAAAGGTTAAATTTGGAGAGGTCAGGCAGGAGTGCAGGAATGAGCTGGTTTGTTGAGACAGTGCCCCAGTTTTTATAAACTGCTCCACAGAAGTGCTGGCTGAAGGGGGCCAGTGTGAAGAGTAATGTTCTCCTGACTTCAGAACACCCATTGAGCAACAGCTGGCTGTGGAGTTGGGTTACCTCCTTCATACTGTACAATAGACAAGCCAACACTGTCAAAGCATATGCAGACAGATGTTCATGCAATAAACACACTCGTTTGTTAGTCCTAGACAGGAAGAGCCTTGAACATTTATTAATTGTAGCCCTGACAAAGATCTTACATCTCATTCATTCATTAATTCAGTCTGTCATTCATTCAGACATTCATTCATTCCTACAGTCAATCATTTATTTGATTAAACAACATAAATTTGTGTTCATTCATTCATTCATGCATTCATTCATTCATTCATTCATTCAGTCACTGATTCAAAATGTACATTAATTCACTCATTCAATCCATGTATGTCTGTTCATTGATTGATTGACTGATTAATTAATTCATTCATTCAGTTTATATGGACTTCATGGCATTCATCCAGTCATCTGTTGATTAAACTATAATTAGTCATTAATTAATTTACTCACACATTTACTCTGGAACATCTGGATTTATTTAACATTTATTTGGTCATCTATTGATTAAACACAACTTTATTCATTCATTCATTTCTACAGTCAATCATTGATTTGATTAAACAACATGCTTTCACTCATTTACTCACTTTCTCAGTCATTGTAAGTGTGTTCATTCATTCATTCATTCATTCATTCATTCATTCCTACAGTCAGTCATTGATTCACTATGTACATACCAAACCACAACCAAATGTGTAAATGAATAGATCAGTGGTTCCCAACCTTTTTCAACTCACGGCCCACACAACCAAACACATATGTTTGCATGGCCCACTGCAAAAAAATAAATTAATAATAATAATAAATTAACTGACCCCGCTATTGTTGGGTTAATAACTTAGTACTCAGAAGCTAGATTGTTGACTGTCTTTATTGATTGAACTGGCAATGAACAGAAAATAACTCATACAACTGCTGTTGTTCTGTAGCATATGCAGCAAAAATATCTAAGATAAATTGGCAGTTTATTCTTAAATCAGTGAGTTTGAACAGTGGAAGCATAGTTGCAGTTTAATATGATTTTTTTGTTATTTGATTATATATATGAAATGATGTTATTATGTTATGACATTTTTACATATATGAACAATATTATTATTTATGTTAATAGTAATTGGCGGCCCACCTGCAATACCACAGGTTGAAAACCACTGGGATAGATTATTGTTCAGAATGTTAGGGATGAGTTGGAAGAGGATGAAAAGGTAAAGGGGATAGGATGATGGTCAGGTTGATCTGGACATCTTAAATTGATGGCCCTAAGAGATTTATGATGGGGGTATCGTCTCGTTTGTGTATTTAGGCCAGACGATTAGGACCCCCCGAAGCAAACTGAATAGAATAAGGATAGTTGATTTGATTAAAGGGGAGGGGAGGTAGGGTTCGAGAGAAAGAGACAAACAGCGCGGTATGAGGCCGCCTGATATATGAAGGATTCGAAAAGTGAGGTTATTGGTAAAAGCGTGGTCTCCCTCCTGAACCTCAGTTAACAAGTTAACTCCCTTTAATCTGGACTGTTTGTCCATTCATTTAATCAGTTGCTCTTCATTAAATTGCATCCATTCATTATCTCACTCATGGCCTCACTGTTCATTCATCGATTCCTTTGTTAATTCAAAACCTGTTAATTGACTCAGTCATTCACCACCTTTGTATTGCCTGACTATTCATTCATTCATTCATTCATTCATTCATTCACAGCTCTTAATTCTAGTGGTTGCCTATGTGATCTACAGTGAACAGGATAATAGCCTTGTGCCTGTACAGCAGGATCCTGATCCCTCCCTCTGCCCTTGGCTCATGTTTACCTAAGAGGCTGGAATGCATGAATGGAGGTCTCTTCATATCAGCAGCTCGCTCCTTCATTCACAAATGTTTATACCATTAGTCACCTGACATATACTGTTTAAATAGGGGTGGATGCCAACACACCGGAACTTAAAAGTTTAGTGCTATTAATAATGTTTACCTATGTTCATTTCCAACGGAGTATACCTGATTAACAAAAAGAACAATGTATACAGCTCATCATTTCCTCCTACACGCTCCTGAGGAAGTCTAAGAGGAAACCGCAATTCAAGTAACACAGGCAACATTTCACAGTTACAGTTCTGAATGAAGGCAGTGCATATACCACAAAAGTCAATTGATCTACTGTTGTTCATCCCTGAAAGAATATCCATATCATACAATGTTAGCACTGTGCGGAGCTATTTCAAAAGCATGTCACTTTATTATGAGCAAAGCCAGTTTTCTGTGTCTTCTAGGAGGAATTGTTTACTTTGGGGTGTGTTCGCACAGAGTCACGTAATTGTGTATGTGCAAGTCTGTCTTGAGAGAAAAGAAAATCCCTTTCATATTTACACAACGCATTGATGTTGAAGGGGTCTCTCATCACCTTCTCTTGTATTTTTTCGCAAGTTGAATGATGATATGCATGGTTGATCCACCTACACGTAAGCGGAAGGACAGACCACCCTAAACAGAACCAGTGGCTTTGTCCATCCCAAAGATGCCTCTTTGACAAATGACTCAAGTTCTTGGTCATGCAAACAAGGGCCTGATCCCAGGTCGGCCCTGAGACCTTCGCCGTGACAGATTGCACCTGGTTTTAGGGGAAAGGTATACTCTGTTCATTGGTGGTTGTTCATAATTGTATGCAGCTGCTTTTTCCTCTGTTGTGTGTCCAGAGGCCCACAGAGTGCTGGCCTGAGGTAAGCCATAACAATCGTGGCAGGCAAATCACCCCTCCCTATTTGGTCTCATACATCTTCCCAAGGTCATGCAGAGGTTTCAACTGTCCCGTTGCTCTAAGGAAATGCTCTCCGCTAACAGCTGACTGGTTCACACTGCACCTCATTGGATGAGTTGATCCTGGATAGAACCTGTGTGGAGTCACAAAAACTGAAACTGAATTTTGCATCCAGCAAATCATATTTCAGCTCTGAAGCACTACAATCCTCTGTCTCAAAAAGAAGAACGCTATAAATCTGACCACACTGATTGAATTAACCTTACCATGTGTTCATCATAAGCATACAACACAAAAAACAACTCTGTGAATCCCCTTCCACACTCTTAGACCCACAAGTGGTTGTTGGGGATTGGGCTTAACCGGCACCCGCTATCTTTCTTGAATTTGGGGAGTGAAAGACAATGGCCTCCAAGTCTTGAGTCTGGGACCTGTCACTTTAAATCATCTCTGATGTAGATTTGATGTGACATCTTGGAAACCATGATAATGAAGAAAGCTTTAGACACTGCTATCAATATTGCAATTCTCACAGCACTCAGCACCGAACGTGGATCCCCTCAGCGGAGGACATAACATCAGGACATCATTAGTGCAATGTCATTGTGAACCGTGAACACACCCTCTGAAAAAAAAACTAATAAAAATGGGTGTGTGATAATTTTTGCTTATCAGGGAATGGCAGAGCTGAACAATTTTTTTGTGGTTCTCAGGAATGGGTTTTCTTGTAACATCACATGACACATACTGTATATCTTGGATAATAATTAGACAATGTATAATGTTCATTTCTCATCCTGTTTTAATTTGAAAGGGGGTATTAGTTGCACACAGTATATATGTTTAAATGTATTTTTTATTTATTTTTTTTTACCAGCAATGTTAAAGGGGTAGTTCACCCAAAAATGAAAATTTGTTTATCTGCTTACCCAGGGCATCTAAGATGTCCGGTGAATTTGTTTCTTCAGTAGAACACAAACTAAGATTTTTTACTCAAACCGTTGCAGTCTATCACTTATAATGGAAGTTGATGGGAATCACGGCTAAAACATACAATAAAAAAAATAAAAATTCAAATAAAAAAACATGCACAGACAAAACCAAATTAAACCTGCTGCTCGTGACCATACATAAATTTTTTACAGACACAAAAAGATCGGTCTGTGCAAGAAACTGAACAGTATTTATATTGTTTTTTACCTCTCCTGATCACATCCTGTTGTGCATGGTCTCAGCAGCAGGCATGAGGCATATTCTTCTTCTTCTTGCTTTATTGCGGATTGCAGACTTAAAAGTGCATTACCACCACCTATGTCTCAAATGGACCATTCACATTATATCTACAATCTCAATTAGGAGTGTCAATGGTCCATTTAAGAGATAGGTCACGTGCCTCACGCTTTTGCTGCTGAGAACGTGCATACGAGGACATCGCATGAATCAGAGGTTAAAAAAAACATAAATACTGTTCAGTTTCTTGCACAGACCGATCTTTTTGTGTCTTTTGTACAAATCAATGTACTTTCTCGAGCAGCAGGGTTTTATTTTTATTTATTTTTATTAAAATTCTTGGTTTGTGTTCTGCTGAAGAAACAAAGTCACCTACATTTCAGATGCCCTGGGGGTAAGCAGATAATCATCAAACTTTAATTTTTGGGTGAACTATAATTTTAAGGTTAAACATCATCTTTCGTTGCAACATCTCCACAGTATAATGCTGAATTATTTCAAAGGTGTAAACTTACATAAACCAACACTGACTTTTTATTGACTGTTTTATCTCAAGACCTTGAGCTTTATAGCTTGATAATGAAAGTGAAATTGTCTATATTGTTTTCAGAAAGAAAGTGATAAACCATGATAACTTGATTGAGCTCTGCTAAGGGCATTCAGGTCAACTCTGCAAGTGATTTTACACTATCTTAGCATTTTTTCAACTACTCTTTATTTCTGACCATTACATGATAATCTTAATGGACACCTTACTCAAATGTCCCCAGTTAATGAAACAAATTATGTACTTAAAACACTTTTTAATCATAATGATTGCTTGGGAAAGTGGAGTTTGCTCATAGTGAAGTTCATTGTGCTTTTCCAAGTGCCAGATATAATGAACTAAGTGTAGTTCTGCACAAGGTCCTCTAGGTGGTGCTTGTAATCCAGTTCCTATGTACACTCAGCATACATCTTGGAGGGGTAAAGTTGGGTGCATGTAGGTGAAGTAGGGCACTTCAAAAGAGTGAATTGCAAATGTTGATAGCAAAGGTAGGCCTATAACATAACAGTTCATGACCTGTAATAGCATGTTAGGCATGTGACAGTCCTTATGTGGACTTTTATTTCAAGGGTCGGGAGCTATTCACTTTATGTCCATCAAGTAAATGTGTACTTTGTACTTTCCCCAAAGAGAAAACGAGAGAGAAGCACACAAAGCCGTGTGTGCTTGATGTATAGTATGCACAATAATGACATGTCGCGCAATAAGGTTGCACTCCAGTGATCTCAAGGAGATCATCAAGTCAGTTTGGAATTTCGTTTTCATGAACTCCAAGCTTTAGCCAAACCCAGCTTGCTGCACTTCATATAAATAGACTTTCCCCCCATCTCTACCTTAAGAAGCTCCAAATCCGATGGCATTCCAAGCATTGATCTTTCATCAGACAGGAATATCTGCCAAGGAACTGTGTGTTTATCTCAACGCTGAGTTTGTCTTATTGTCTTATTGACTGCTTTATACACACACATCCCAGCCCAGCTGTTGTTCAGTAAAGGGGAATCTCTTTATGCAGTTTTCTCATCAGTTTTGTTTACTTTATGCTCAAATGCGCCTTTCGCTGAGAGGCCGCTGTGTACGATTGTCTACGTGTGCATATGTCTACCCATCTTTCTGTGTGTATGTGTGCATGGGGGTGATGGGGTTCGACAGCATTCCTTGCTTGATGCATGTCTGTCTCCATATACCCCTCCCTCATGTAGCCTGCTTCCCCCGCCTGGTTGTTGCTCCAGGTTCTCATGGGACGGTAATCTACAACAAAGGCTTCCTAGCCCACACACTAGGAAGGGTAATGCTCCCACATAAGCTCTCCTCTGAGCAATGTGCTCTTAGCACAGCACACTAGCATGTGCTTTTTCTAGAGTAGAGCACTTAGCTACCTACCTCAGGTAATGGTGACATACATGCACATTTGTTTACAGTTTGTTATTTTGGTAAGAAAAATAAATAAATGAAAGTTAGCAGTCAGTGCTTGGCAAAACTATTATGTCAGTTAATTGTGAGTTAGCAGTTAACGCAAGCACCTGGCTAATTCTGTTTTGTCAGATGCTTTACTTCATTTTGTAGTTGTCCAACAAACTTTCCCGCTTTTGAGTCTGAGAAGTTGAGCTCTCCGTGCTTGATTTTGTTTATCTTTTTCCCCCTTTACATCCCCCTTTCCTATGTCTTCCCCCGGCTGGACGATTTCGTTGATGTGAGGAGATATAGTGTTTCTCCACTTTCCACCACAGTGCACAGCAGCAATTCTTTAAGACCATCAGTTTTCACTCAACAGAACGATTATCGCCAAATCTGTCTGTTTTCAAGTGTGTGCCTGCACAAAGTGCAGGAGCGTATGTCTTTGTTATCATGCCCCCACAAAGATTGTTCTGGTTTTAAGCCTCCGCCCATATGAGCCCTATAGATCACCTCCTATGACAGTCCCACAAGTCAGTTAGACTTTTTTTATGCCATTTTTTGGGTAGGAGGTAATGTGTTGCATAATATGGCTAGCCAGTATTGAGGGAAAGGGTTCCTGTTCTGGTTGAGGCCTAGCGGAGAGGTCAGATCCTGCTAAAACTATTTTACCCCCACACTGCTATCAGAATCCCACATGTATGCTATTTCATGTGCTTCACTGAGTTCATTTCTTCCAAAATTTCTAATTTGATGTTTTATGCAGAGTTTTTCCTCCAAAAAAGGGACAATTAATGGAGAGCTGAATGAATCTACTCACCCACATGTCATTCCAAACCACTGGTTTTCTTTCTACCATTGAAAACAAAACGAGAATGTTTAAGGAATGTCCAATCTGCTCTTTTCCAATATAAATTTATACTGATTCACACTTTAATTTTCCAAAGAGAATAAAAGTACTCTATTAAAGTATCATAAATTTGTGCAATTCCATTCTGTTTTTCTAAAGCTATACACGTGTGAGGTGAAGATTATCAGCAAAGTTATTATTTGAGGATAAAAATCCATCACATATGCATGTCTGCATGTGGATATGACTCTTGAACAGGTTTAGCACAAGATGTTTGAATGTTTTTGGAACATGTTGACAACCACCAGGTGAATATTGTTTTGTCAGAATATTGAATTACTATTATCGACACATCTATCCCCTAATATAATTCATTGCATTGTTTTAATTTATTTTATTCATCCTATTAGATATGCTTTAAAATGCTTTCAGTGCTGCAAAGCTTGGTCATGTTCTGAATATATTAAACAAATGCGTGAAAATAGAAATGCTGAGTTTGACTGCTTGCACAGCTTTTGCCTTTTCAGTTCCTGATTCTTTTTAAGTGGTTGCACAATAGTTTCAATGAAGAAAAAATGGCACATGTGAACGGACCCTACAGCATTTTGTGAATGGGGCTGGGGATGAGAAACTGCAGGAACTGCTGGAGAAGAGATCCAGAAAGTTGATTGGCTGCTCTTGGCACACGGGTAGTCTTTGATTGGATGACTGGCTTTGGCCATTGAGAGGTCGAACTGCTGTGAGGGTTTATGTGTGTTGTCAATCTTCCAGACTCATGCTCAAACCATGATGGGAAATGTTTCTTTAGTACTTTCACTCACCAGGCTCAGAGGTTTGTCTCTTAGAGAAAAAGAGATCACTGTGCATAGTCACTGCTACAGAATCTGTACGTTAATTAAAACTAAAATTAAAAAGAGGAAGTTAGTTTTTATGCTTCCTCTGTTTGACTGCATGCATGGTAAGGGGTTAATTCACAAACGCACTTCTATGCAATGTTCAGACCATATGCTTTCATATATTTGTCTGAAGAAAAAAATGAATTTTGTGGCATATATACATAGATAAATATATAGATATATATAATAACAACCAGGTGCCAGTTTCTCTGCTGACATTCATTGTGAACATGTTCATTCACATCCAAATTGCATTTAGTGGCCTTGTACCTTATATGTGCAATGACAATAAAGTTGAAATCTAAAAAGAATACACCAATTCTTTTCAACTTATTCCATTTGCAACACTCATTCAAGACAGATTCATCATAAATGCATCTCATTCTGCAACATTTGCCAAATTACTCATGTGCCTCCAAATCTCTGCTGCTCATACTTAACTTTCAGAGTTTCTTACAGAAGCCTCAGGTCACTGCAATGAATTTTAGTTGTTAGTAGAAGCTTGTTCAAGATGTTGTTTATGTCCTTTTGTGTAGCAAGAGGCCTATGCAACTTTCTAAATCCAGTTATCAAGCTCTCTTTACAATCCAGGGTCAATATATTTCTCCAATTTCTAAATACATAGAATACATATACATGTACATACATCATACATACCTACTGTAAGATATACATGACACATCTTTTCAACAGCCCTAGTTAAAATCTGATTTATTTATTTATTAGTATTATTATTTATTTTCTGCATTTTAAGGACTGATTATAGAAGGAAAATGTGGTAAAGCGTGCTAAAGAAAGTGGAAGATAACAACATTTTTATTTGTTGAACGCATAATCAATGTAGCCAAATCTATTTAATAAACAAATACAAGAGGTGTTTCAATTCTGCGGAAATCTTCCTGCGGTTGCAGATTCTGTGCGGACCTGCAACGAACTCACATTCACCTTGATTCAACTTTAAAAGCATTCTTCTAAAATAATATTTATTTTAACACAGATTATCATTGTAACTGTGTTCTTTAGAATGGTTTGACAAGTTTACTTATAGGGAAAGTTCACCCGAAAATGTAAATTTTATCACCATCAAGTTGTCCCAAACCTGTGTGAAAAAAAAAATACTATAGAAGTAAATGGTTACTGTAAACGGTCTGTTTGTATATATATATATATATATGTATATATATATATGTATATATATATATATATATATATATATATATATATATATATATATATATATATATATATATATATATATATATTCCACAGAAGAAAGAAACTCATACAGCTTGATGGTACCATTTTTGGGTGAACTTTCCCTTTAAGGTAAACCCATGCAAGTTTTAAATGACACGAGGGTGAGTAAATTATGAAAATAAATTAATTTGAACTCTGTAATACATTCAATTCAATTCAATTCAAGTTTATTTTGTACAGCGCTTTTTACAAAACAAATCGTTACAAAGCAACTTTACAGAAAATTATGTTTCTACAATATTTAGTAGTAGCTAGTAGTTTGTGCACATTTGACAGGATTTTAGAAAAAATAAAAATAATAATAATAAAAGACGTAGTCAGCTAGACGATGAACTATCAATATTATTAATTAAGTTATTATATGATGCAGTCACACATTTAGCAATAATTGTTAGTTCTTTTTGTTGATTCAGGGTTAGCATCATCTGAGGTCTTCTGAGGGTCAGCATCATCTCTTCTCAGGTGTTCTGGATCCAGACTGGAGCTTGTGTAAATCCTACATCCCGTGGCGAAACATAGAAACAAAATGCAGACATCATTAGCATAACTGCTGATCCAACAAAGTAAAATTAGTTTAACCCAAGCTAATGAATAAAAATGCACCTTTGATCAGATGCAACTACACTCACAATTAAAAAGATACATTATTCGAATGCTTGGCGAAAGAGATGTGTTTTTAATCTAGATTTAAACAGAGAGAGTGTGTCTGAACCCAGAACACTGTGCCACTGTGCTAAATAAAAACCTTGGATTGTTTTGGTTATTTTCAATGAGTTTGTGTATATGCTCTGCCCTAGCAGTTTTTAGAGCCTGTCTATAGCTGGACATACTGTTTTTCCATGCAATTCTAAAAACTTCTAAGTTAGTTTTTCTCCATTTGCGTTTAGGGTTAGGGTTAGGGTTAGGGTTAGGGTTCTTGAGAGAGTGAGTATTACTGTTATACCACGGTACAGTACGTTTTTCTCTAACTTTTTTTTAATTTGATTGGGGTAACAGCTTCTAATGTATTAGAGAAAATAGTGCCCATGTTGTCAGTAATTTCATCTAATTCATCTGTATTTTTGGGTACAAATAGCAGTTGAGATAGATCAGGCAGGTTATTTGCAAATCTTTCTTTGGTGGCTGGAACAATAGTTCTGCCCAGACGGTATCGCTGCGACATATAGTTAATATCAGTTATACGCAGCATGCACGATACAAGGAAATGGTCTGTAATATCATCACTTTGAGGTACAATATCTATAGCAGTAAGATCGATTCCATGCGATATAATTAAATCTAGTGTATGATTACACAACTCACTTAATTCTCACTCACTTTATTTTTTGCAACATACTCAGGTATTTTTTACTTATATAATTTGACAAGTGTCAAGAGTGTTAAAAATAAATATAACTTGTTTTCAGTGAGATGCAACATAACTCTTGAATCAGAATGTGCCACTTACTGGTCCTTCAAAAACAAAGATTTAAAAATGGATTTAAAATTAATGACATTTAACATTTTTGGTTCCAAGTAATTCAGTCATTCCTAAACACAAGTTGGTATAGCCTCAGTAGATTAGTGAGGTGGTTTTCTGGGTCGGTTTGTTTTGAAGTTTGATAAGACTGAACCAACAGGTCTGCCTTGACTGTGTGTGTTTAAAATCTTGCCGCTTTTTCTTACGTAAGATTAGTGTGACAATGAAACACAAGCTACTCTGAACAGTTTCTCATATCAGTGTTTTGACAGTTGCAGGGTTGTAATAGGTTCATTCTTTCAGGAATGTCGAGGTTCAACCTTTCAACTATGACCTTGTGTTATGACCGAAGTTAAGATTGAAACGATAAAAGCTATTCTGATTGTGTCTGAGATGGTCCATTGACACCGAATAAATAGGACAGTATCACTGCAGGAAGTGATTCTGCAGAGTCTTGCGACTGTAATGTGTGCCCACAGGCTTTCTGTGACAGGCCTAATGGAAAGAGCATTGAGCATTCTTTGAGTTTTCAGACTGTGGCCTCCTTTTGTCATTTTTTGCAGTGACTATTTTAGAATTGTATGCATTGCTAGCCCCCATAAAATGTATATGACATATTTGCTAGGGTGCTTGACACAATCTGATGATCAATACATTTTTTTAAAGGCTGAAAAGGACTAATCTGCATGCTCAGATTTGTTTATAATGCAAAATATGGTAACTTTTTTTATTTTACTCTTGTGCAATAGTAAAAATGCTCTTAACCCCAAACAAATCCTAAGCCTACTCTGTGTAGTTACACAGTAACAATGACGCCTTAAAATAAATTGTAACCAAACTATTCTATTCTATTCTATTCTATGCCTCCAGTCCTAAGTTTTACTCATTAAATTGATCAAATATGACTGTAACATAAGAAAACTGAAAAAAAGTTGTTTAAAGCCTAACAAGTATCATCAATTTATAATTGAGCTCCTATAATATCTGATAATAATTAAGCACCAAATCAGCATATTAAAATGATTTCTGAAGGCTCATGACACTAATGACTGGAGTAAAAACTATTGAAATATCAGTTTTGCCATGAGAGCAATAAATTCAATTTTCTAAATGTAATAAAATGTGTAAAATAGTAAAGTTTTTAATGTATTTTATACAAATTCCTAGTGACTCTAAACTTTTGACCAGGAGTGTCAATCAAATAATATCTGAAGAGCACGGAGGTTTCAAATCCAGGAAATACCAAATTATGTGGCAAAGAAAGGAGTTCCTCTGCAATGTGTATAATCTTTGGCCCTTCATGAGAGACTCACAGTTCACAGCATGTGTCCAATGTTTGTCCCAATTTTGCTTCATACCTGTCACAACTGTAGGAACAACTAGACGTTTTATTTAAGAAAATAAAACAGAAAAAAAGAAAGGAAAATAAATTAATGCAATCATGTCTTTATACACAAATTCTGGGGAGAGTATGAATAATTGTTAAACTTCTTGGTTTTTTCTTATTTATTCTGAAAATGTTTAGCCTCAAGCATTTAAACATTAAAACACACATCCAGCAATACAAACAAGTTCATAATTCATAAAGAAAATACATGTTTAATAATTATTAAACCACTCAAAATATCCAGAGAACTGCCTGATCACATTTTAATGCATGGGACTTAACAACACCACAAAGGCTAGATTGTCTGGGGAAAGTCCTGGGGGGAGCTTTGCCGCTTTTGTCGAGTGGGTGCTGGTAAGTATTTAATCATCACTCACTGTCTTCGATGCCAACGAAGAACTCATCAGCCACACTTTCCATCCAGAGCCCAGCCAGCCTTCACCCCATGAAACAGAGCTTCAGCCCGCCTGAGCCCACCACAGACACGGAGCCAAAGCCCGCCACAACCAAATCACTAGAGGACGAAGTGCAGATTATCGCCCCGGAGCCTGAGCCCAATAAAGGGTCTGACCAGGTGTGTGAGCCAGCAACAATGCCTGCCCTGGTGGGGACTCTAGTGGAGTACGAGGGCATGGAGGAATGCCCTGCTCACATCCTTGCTGCTGAGGGTGAGTGGCAGCTGGCGTCTGTAGATTTACTTTCTCTTTTCAATCCCATTAATTTCTTAATCTTTATACACCTTATACTTATAAGTCTGTCTTTGCTGTTTCCTTCTCACCCTGAATCCTCTGTTTCTTCACTGGTGTTGTCCAGCCCTGATCCTACTGAATATCTCAGTCTCCCACCCATCCACCCTATCCCACCTCCACCTTATGATTCTGTCTTTCAATCTCTAGCCCTCTATCTGTCTTTCACTTCACTTTCTGCCAGCTGCAGCTTATTCACACTCCAGCCTAGCCTCAAGAACTGTCACCTCTACTATGGCCTGTGATTCTGCTAGCTATGCTGTACTTCCTTGCTTCTGCAGTGCTGGCTGAGTCCTTGCTGAGTCCCAGATCCTCAGGGTCACCCAAGCCCTGTATCTGCTCAGCCACAACTGGGTCACCATCCATGCTGGCATCATTGCAGGAGCTCACACCATGAAAGAAGTTTATACTAAAAGCACTTTTAGTTGCTAATAACAAGTAACTATCAATCAGATGACAGAAGGCATGTAGTAAATTGGGAACAATAGTTCAGTTTTATTGTGTATTGCATATGGCAGTAGGCTTTAAAGGGTTCAGTGCATTTCCCACACTATAATGACAATAATGGCATATTTTAACTGAACTCACACAAAATAGTTATATTTTTTTATTTTTTTATTTTTAAATAGTCCATTATTGTTTAAGTTGTCTGTTGTTGTGGGAGGAGGTCAAGTATTGAATTGTGAATGTACAGCTCCGATACAATGGGACATACAATGGGAAAAAATGATTTCTACATAATAGAGGCCCAGCCAAGACATGTTACTATCCTGTGTTTTTGCTTTGCTGACCTATATAAAGGCATTGACCTTGCCTTTTGCTTCCTGCTGAAAGACATTTGCTTTGGTGTTTTTAAGAGACTTGAGTTATGACACATCGTGCTTCTGCAAGCCAGGGACATGCTCTGCCGGGTACTTAAGGGTGTAGCTCTTTGTAGAAGGCTGATTTGACGGATGCAAATACAACAAAGACAAACTGATGTTCCCAAAGCATGTGTGAGGCACTCACTCAGACGCATGCAGTGACATTTCCCATTGCCAAAACCATGTCTCAGCACTCTGAAAAGAAGAACAGAGTAGCCAGCAAAAAAGAGGGGGTACAAGAAAGGGAGGAGGAGATAGAGAGAGCAAAAAGACTCTAGTCCAGACGGCAGGCACATGCTCATGTAACAGGAGTCCTGAATTCCACAAGGCTTACTGATCTTTTACTTCCCATTAAGCAGGGTAGTTTGAGAGAGAGAGAGAGAGAGAGAGAGAGAGAGAGAGAGTGGGTGGGTTTAACGAGGATACAGAGGGGGCAGACAAATCTGATCAAATATCAAGTGGGTGACTTCTACCGGTCTTCTCAAAGCCTCTGGAACATCTGATTGGATCTGATTTCCAGCAAAGGCCCCTCTGATATGGCGTGTCCTTGTGAAAAATGATGACCTGGGGAAAGGAGCTGCTTTAGTTGCCCTATAGGCCTTACCTCCAGGAATGCTGCTCTGCAGCTCACATCCACAATGTGTCCCCATTGTTATTGTTTGTATGTGTCTTGTGCCCTAGCTTTTGTTGATTGCTGGTTGGTGTCACTGACCACTTCCCCTTGTTCGTCTCTAATAACAGCTGCTGTTGAGCAACTGATGTCATGGGCTCTCAGTAAGAGCCAGTTCTAACAATCTGTTTATTGAGTTTTGTGTAGTTGATAGCAAGCAATCTAAAGTGCAGATGCCATGAGACTCCCTCTTTCCACTGATATAATACTTTTAGATTTCTTTTTTGTTGTTGTTGTTTTTTCAGCTACAGGAATCAGTGTTTCATGATCAATATTGTTGTTATATCACAACACGATCTTATGGCAGTTCATACATATTTTACAAGTTGGCTAATTCGTACAAATTAATATGACCCAAATCACACAAATTCATATGATTTATCAAAAAATTTACGTATTTGATGATGTGGAAAATTCATAGGAATTTGTACACCCCCTACACCACACAAATTTTAAAATCTGTACGAGTGAGGTCATATGAATTAGTATAGATTAGCCACCTTGTAAAAATGCGTGCGATAGCATTGTATATCCCGATTTTTTTATTTTTTTTTGACTACTGAAAAACGTACTGCTGACAAAGAGGTAGGTAGAAGGGTAAGTTAGAGAGTCAATGCAAGTAGCTTGTAACAGGAAGGTTTCCGCTATGAAGCTACGAGATCGGACAAAGGTGTAGACTAAGGTGTGTGATTGTATGTGGCGGTGAGCTGATGACATGATAGTTAACAGGTACTGATGATTAGTACTCAGGTGAGGGAGTGTGCTGTGAGTGGCTGAGTGATGACCCTGACTGACTTGTGACAGTACCCCCTCCTCCAGGGCGCTCCTGAGGGCTGAACACCCCGACGACGTGGTGGTCTCCCTCTGCCCCGAGGAGCAGGATGATCTGGGTTTGCTGTGTGGAATTCCTCTAGGAGTGTGGGATCAAAAATATTGAGATGTGGGATGAATTCTATATTGAGGGGGGAGTTGGAGTTTGTAGGTAACAGGATTGATCTGTTCCAGAATGGTGAAGGGGCCACCGAATCTGGGACTAAGTTTCCGGCAGGGCAGTCACAGTCTGATGTCTTGAGTGGACAGCCAGACCTTTTGTCCAGGTTGGAAGGTAGGAGTGGGTGCCCTGCGAAAGGTTGGCTGCCATCTTCTGTCTGCAAACTGCCCATTGGAGATGATAGTGAGCCTCGTCCCAGACTCTCTCACTTTCCCGGAACCAGTAATCCACCGCAGGTACGTCGGAGGGGTCTCCTGACCAGGGGAAGAGAGGGGGCTGGTACAGAGTACTCATTGGAATGGTGTAAGACCCATGGGTGGTTGACGAAGGAAGTTCTGGGCGTACTCGGCCCAGCTCAGGAACTGGTTCCAGGAGTTCTGGTGGCCATGGCAGAAGGTCCTGAGGAATCGTCCCACCTCCTGTATTGTTCAATCAGTTTGGCTATTGGATTGAGATTGGTATCCAGAGGAGAGGCTTACAGTCACACCTAGGAGGAAGAAAAAGGCCTTCCATACCTGAGAAATGAACTAGGCCATACGGCATAACCCAGTATTCATAGTGGCCAGGGGTCACGAATGCCGTCTTCCTTTCATCTCCCTTACGGATGCAGATGAGATTATATGCACTGCGTAAAGTCTAGTTTGGAGATGATGGTGACTCCTCGAAGTTGTTCTAGCTGGGACAATGGGAAGAGGATAACGGAACATGACAGTAATCTGGTTCAATGCTCGATAATCAATACAGGGCCACAAGCCTCCGTCCTACTTTGCCACGAAGAAAAAGTTGAAGCGGCAAAGGAATTGGATTCCCATTCAATGTAGTCTTGTCTGAGGGCTTCCTCCACATATTCCTCCATGGCCTTTTGTTCAGGTAAGGAGAGGGGATAGATCTTCCAACGAGGCACTGGCTTACCCGGAATCAGATCAATCGCACAATCCCAGGGGCAGTGAGGGGCAGTTGTGAGGCTTTGTGAGGGCAGAAGACATTGTGGGATTCATTATAGCAGGAGGGAATGTCAACGGAACGTTCTCCAAAGAGCTTTTTGATAGAAGTGGTGTTAAGTGGAGGTGGCTTCAGTGGACGGAGGGGACAAACCAGGATGTGATGCCCACTCGCACAACAGTAGAGGCATAGAGCCTTTGTTCATTCTTCTTTGACGTTCAGTCTGTATCAGATGTTTAGTATCAGTTTGCATGTGTCAGGGTCAGTCTCACGAGGGTTCTGGGTGTCCATTCGGCAGTGGCGAGGGGTTTGGCTGGCTGGTGAGCATTCCTGCAAGCAAGCTTGTAGGCGGTTTGAGCATCTGGTGGCATGCTGGATAAAACTTTCTATACCCTGCGAATCATCGTATGAAGCCAGCTGGAGGCAGAGTTTGGTTTCCAGACCTTGACGGAACTTTGTGATTAATGCTGCCTCATTCCCCCCTGTGGCCACCTGCAAGGGTTCTGAACTGGAGGGTATACTTATGCATGGTCATTCTCCCTTCTTCGAAATATTGACTCGTTCTTGAGTCAAGATCTGGTTGCATCAGTTTTCGGATCACCAGTACTGATGGGAAGTTTCGTTCTTTTCCGTGAACCGGTTCTTTCGGACAGTTCAATTCAATAAACTGGTTGATGCTCGATGTAATGATGTCATTGGCGATGATTGCCCTTGATTCAAGCCGTTGGTTCACCAGCACTCATAACATTAGCACAGAATCAGTTCAGAATCAATCATCAAAAAAAAAAAACAGTTCAGTTCAGATCTACTATGTGTCAGTCTATTTCGTGCTGCAACAAGCATGTGCAATATCATCAGCTCCTTGGTTCTCGATTTGGACGCATCCAACAGTAATGGTTCTTGACTCGAGAATGAGTCAATCATTTGTTTGGTATCTTGCTCGGCTTGGTGTTCATCTTCAGTTCTCTCTTCACAAGCAGTTCAGTCAGTGTGAATGAATTACTCTGGGATATTGGTTTGTTTTAACTCCGAGTGAGTGTCAGCCACATTAAAAAACTTAACAGCTTAAGTCATTTGTGGATTAATGCCCATTGGACACGCAAACCGTTTCAAATGATTCAGTTCGATTTTGGTGAATTGGTTCAAGAAGATCCGGTTACATCGAGTAATTCGTTGGCGAACCGGATATCACTACACTGCAGACCCAGAAGAGAAGACAATGCTGAGTAAAGTCATAGTTTTTGCTCTTTTTTTACCAAAATGTATTTTCGATGCTTCAAAAAATTCTAACTGACCCCCTGATGTCACATGGACTACTTTGATGATGTTTTTATTACTTTTCTGGAGATGGACAGTATACCATGCATACACTTTCAATGGAGGGACAGGAAGCTCTCGGACCAAATCTAAAATATCTTAAACTGTGTTCCGAAGAGGATCAGAAGTTTTATGGGTTTGGAACGACATGATCTTGAGTTATTAATGACATAATTTTAATATTTGGGTGTACCAATACGAAGAAAGGATTTTTAAAAATCTTGGCCAACTGAAAAGTATGAACATGAAAAGTATGAGCATGTACAGCAATCAATACTTAGGCTCCTTTTGCATGAATTACTGCAGAAATGCGGTGTGGCATGGAGTCGATCAGTCTGTGGCACTGCTCAGGTGTTATGCAAGCCCATGTTGCTCTGATAGTGGCCTTCAGCTCTTCTGCATTGTTGGGTCTGGCATACCGCATCTTCCTCTTCACAATACCTCATAGATTTTCTATGGGGTTAAGGTCAGGCGAGTTTGCTGATCAATTAAGAACAGGGATACCATGGTCCTTAAACCAGGTACTGGTAGCCCTGGCACTGTGTACAGGTGCCAAGTCCTGTTGGAAAATGAAATCTGCATCTCCATAAAGTTGGTCAGCAGCAGGAATCATGAAGTGCTCTAAAACCTACTGGTATATGGCTGGATTGACCTTGGACCTCAGAAAACACAGTGGACCAACACCAGCAGATGACATGGCACCCCAAACCATCACTGACTGTGGAAACTTTACACTGGACCTCAAGTAATGTGGACTGTGTGCCTCTCCTCTCTTCCTCCAGACTTTGGGACCCTGATTTCCAAAGGAAATGCAAAATGTACTTTCATCAGAGAACATAACTTTGGACCACTCAGCAGCAGTCCAGTCCTTTTTGTCTTTAGACGCTTCTGACGCTGTCTGGTGTTTAAGAGTGGCTTGACACAAGGAATGCGACAGCTGAAACCCATGTCTTGCATACTCCAGCTCCAGTCCACTCTTTGTGAATCTCCCCCACATTTTTGAATGGGTTTTGTTTCACAATCCTCTCCAGGATGCGGTTATCCCTATTGCTTGTACACTTTTTTCTACCAAATCTTTTCCTTCCCTTCACCTCTCTATTCACCTCTCTAACAGTCAGCCTCTTTTGCAATGACCTTTTATGTCTTGCCCTCCTTGTGCAAGGTGTCAATGGTCTCAAGTCAGCAGTCTTCCCCAGGATTGTGTAGCCTACAGAACTGGACTGAGAGACCATTTAAATGCCTTTGCAGGTGTTTTGAGTTAATTAGCTGATTAGAGTGTGGCACGAGGTGACATTTTCACAATATTCAAATTTTCTTAGATACTGAATTTGGGATTTTCCTTAGTTGTCAGATATAATCATCAAAATTAAAAGAAATAAACATTTGAAATATATTAGCCTGTGTAATGAATGATTATAAAATTTAAGTTTGCACTTTTTGAATGGAATTAGTGAAATAAATAAACTTTTTGATGCTATTCTAATTATATGACCATCACCTGTATATGAAAGTAAAGGCGGGCGTACACGGTGCGAATTCGGATGGTTGGAAGATCGTATGTCCAAGCACACGGCATGAGTGAGTTTATCTGAAAATCGAATGGACGAGATGATATACGACATGATTTTACAACCTGCGAATTCCAGAAGCAATCGCACGAAGTTGATAGATGTGTTCGACTTGAAGCACCGCTGCACGCACAGAAGGATCACTGTATGACATTAAAGTACCGCGAGAGCGATAAGAGAGCACACATATCCAATGCATTCCAATCGCTCTCGCTGTACTTTGATGTCATACAGGTGATCATTCTGTGCAGCGCTGCTTCAATTCGAACACGCCTAATATAACTGCTCTCCCTCTCTCAGAACTGCATATAAAATACTGATACGAGCCGTGACTGTTTCCTACACGTAAAGGTTATTTTTCAGCAATAGTTGAGGACAATTCCTGTGCCCTCGTAAATCAAATGGCTTTAAAAAAAATACTATACAGTGTTTAATAGAAATTTTAAACATGCATTTTCCATGATGGATAGAGGTAGTGTATGGGGATATACAGTAGGCTATAGAATACCATTACGTCTGTGGAGAGTAAACTACATATGCGTGTGTGAGAGAGAGAGGGAGAGAGAGGGAGAGAGAGAACTAAAAAGCATGGTACACGTTACTAGAAACATCATACAGCGCTCGCTGTTCCTGTCAGACTTCAGCGAGTTTATCCTCCTGGTCAATAGTCCACATTTACCATGGTGCTGCCGTCTTCGTCTTTCATCTTCTGTGGTTTTCCTAGTTTGTGATTGGTCAACTTCAGATAAATCAACAAATCGGCTCGTTCAACCGCACACATGTCACGAATTCAAACCGATAGCTCACAAACTTTTTAGACATGTTTAAAAATGATCGAGAGGTCGGGAAGTGCTCGTAAGGCACTCTGCTCGGCTCGTAATTCATCTTAAATGATATGAGCCGCGACCATACGAGCATAGGCGATTTCCACACGATTGAAAAAAATTGCATGCGAACTCGTACGACAGCAAAAATCGCACCGTGTACGCCCGCCTTAAGGAGACATGCAGGTGAGTGAATCTGGAGGAGGCGTTGACTATGGTTTCGATGGCTGGAATTGATATAGGCTTTCTCTATACCGACAGAGGGGTGACCATTTATATTATATTATATTATATTATATTATATTATATTATATTATATTATATTATATTATATTATATTATATTATATTATATTATATTATATTATAAAGCTCCACACTTGTACCATACATGCACAGTTATGAGTCATTATTCAAACAAATTATTGAATCATATTTTTGAATGGATTCACTGAAAAGGACAGTTTAAACTGATTCATGGAAATGAACAGCACCATCATGATATAATGATTTTTTGACACACAACCCAGCCCGAGATATAATCCTGATGACTCATATTTCAGTTACAATAGTTCCTTACATTTATCTCAGATCCTAAAAATCGAGTTGAAACATGGCTTTTGTACCCTAGGATAGAATAGCTGTAGACAGACTTCCTTACCTTGAAGGGGAGGTGTGTTTCACACAAATTTCAGTTTAACTGCGATTATTTCTTATTGATTTCCTATTATGACAGTGTTTGGATACAGCTCTGAATAGTGAACTGCTGAAATGAGTAAGCGTAGAGAAAAAGAAATGGCCAAATTTATTTGAGTTTAACAAATGCATTTGACAAAAGACGAACTGGACAGCAGGAAGAGAAACTTGACAACAGTGTGTGTTGTGTGAAATCAGAGAGGTGCTAGTTGTTACAGGTCACTGAAATCACTTGCACCTTTGTGTTATTGTTTTAGGGAAGCACATTCTTTCACTTTTGTGCTCAGCCCTTATTAAGGCTTAAATAACTGTTATCATAGTATATTATGCAGGTATTATTTACTTCGATGTGAACAAAATGAAACATGAAGCCAATTAGATTAACAACACTGCAGGATGCCTTGCTCCTGTCTTGTCATGTTGCAGATTTTTGTCTGTCATAGTCTATGCATATTTAAAAAAAAAAAAAAAAAAAAAACACGAACCGATCCAGACATTGTGGGCATCAGTTGACTAGTTTTACTTCCGCCTGCAGGCCGCTTCTTCACCAGGTCTGTGCTGTTAGTTTTGTGAAGGAGGAAGGGTTGAGGTTAAAAGGGACAAAATGCACAAAGCCATTGACAAAAATAGCTAAATGTCATTAGGCCTCGGTAGGAAATCACATGAGGCCTAAGTGGGAACCAACGACAGACATGCTGACAAAATCAGCCTGGGGAGAGGGAGGTTTGCTGCAGGAAGAAAAAAGAAGAAAAAAAAAAGGCCACAACTGGTTTCTACCCATCCGGTTTTGTGAATGAGAGCTGTCCTCCCTCACTCATAAAAAGATTAGGTAATTTAGGGTATCCTTGTCTTATCTTGAATCCTGTTTTGGTGTTCAGAGGATGTCTGCTTTCATATGCATTTGTTTTTTCTTAGAAAATGCAGTGGTGCTGGTATAATGCTAAATAATGTGGTCAGAGAGGGGTTATAAAAGGGCATATGCAAATGCAATGACTACATGTGGGAAATCTGCATAAAGTTAATTTCCTGATGGAGTGACAAAGAGCAAAGAGCAGAGGCAAGGAAAGGATCACTGGCAGAGATGATCTGAAAAGTTATTGCACCCTTTTCTCTGGAACTACTTTTCTATATATGTGGTTGGTCACACTTTATTTTAGGTCCAATTCTCGCTATTAACATACCATTAACTAGGACTTTTGCCTCAATAAACTCCACATTTTCTGTTTATTATTAGTTAGATAGATAGTTATTACGTTTAGGTATTAGGATTAGTTATGTCGAATATAATCATGTACAATATATGCTTTATAAGTACTAGTAAAGAGGGAATATGTTAATAATAGTCATGTACTGAAGTCTTACCATGCAGTTTTTGCATAAATTATGTAAATAAAAAATTGTGAAAACAAATTATCTAAGAAAATCTGTATCTTGTACTTAATTCTGCACACACATAAATTAACAAAATGTTTTTCTTCACTCAGAAACACACTGCACAACAGATTATACGATTCTTTTATTAAATAGCAATTCCCTTGAAAGTATTCAATTGGCAATAAATATTAAAAGGTTTACTCTGAAAATGCATCTTTAATTTATATGCTTTAACTGCAAATAAAGTTAATTTAAATGTAAATAAAAAACAAATATATGTAAATGTTTTTTAGAGTTAAATCTGTTATTGGATTCATTCACAGGAAGTGTTTATGTGAACTACGGCATTTTAAGAAAAGTCTGTACAAATACATCTCATTGTGTTAATATGAAGGACTTTTCCATGTTGATTTTTCACAGGTGTTTGACCCCTTTTTTTGTGTTATGCATGCATTGTATCATGTTGTTTTAAAGCAATGTATGAAAACTTAACGGAAAAGGTAATGGTCATTTTTATGCAGATTTTGTTTTTATTTTTTCTTACAGTTTGGGTGAGATAACGTAAGAAACTCAGGAAGAAGAGGATAAAGAGAGAGGATAAAAATGATGAGCAACGGCCTCAAAGACCGGATATCCCAGGTAATTTAAAACAAAAGACCTTGGGCAGACATCTCTGACAGTAAATCTTCCCAGCTATGAAGACGACAGCCATTGAATGCGTTATGAACAACCCTGTAATTTAGCCCAGCCAGGCGCTAAGCTGAGAGACACAACCGCTGTTTCATAGAATAAAATCACGAGATGTGAAATATGCCAACTCCTACATTAAAGCTGGGAAGAATTTCTGGACTTTTCTTACAGGATTCTATTTCACTTGTATGGAAACATTGATCAATGCACATTCTTTCTGTATGCATGCATGCGAAGGGGCTGTTCACAAAGGATGTGCTCTCAATTTCAAAAACAGATAGATGACATACAGTGGAAAGGAAGAGAATGCAAGCATCTCAGGTGCGTTTTAAAAATGCAAGAACTGGTTCTGTGTGAACGAGCCCTAACACATTTAACCTGCACTGCAGAATGACTTTTGCCCCAGTGTGATGGAAAGGCATCAAAGGACAGTCTGGCGTTGGGCTGAATCATGGTATGTGCTCTAAGGCAGACCTAATTTCCTTCATTTGTACAGGGAGGCAGTCATCCCTAAAGGCAAATCAAAGAACACAGTGCTCCTCTAGGAAATATGTAACCGAAAGAGTAATGAGCACTGCCTAATATGCCAAAAATGAGTGTCCAGACCATCCGTGCCTGTTCTCCCCAGCAGCATTCACTCAAGCTGCTGAAGCCTGAACGTGTGAGGATTGTACATTCTTGTCGCAAGAATAACCCTTGTGTGACCTGGCGCACTGGTCAGCCACTTTCACACCAGAGCTTACCTCCCATCTGATGGCCACCCATACTTTGCCACGTATGGGAGAAATATGCAGGCATGAAGATATTCAGAAATGGCCCAATTCCAGTCGCTCGGAGATTTAGATATTTGTGTCTATGAGCAGATGAGAATATATTTAATGTTTAAAATACTGGAACCAAAAGAATGAGCCATTGTCATGTTGATGCCTTCATTTATTTTGGTTGTGCACATGCACTAAAATAAAAAATGGTGTAGAAACCATTTTCGCAAGGAATAATTTAAACTAATTAAATAATTTAAAATAAAGTTGTAATTTAAAATTGTAATTTCTTGTAAAATGTACTCCGATAAGTTTTGGAACTACCGAAAATACTTTTTTAAAGTGTGGATCAGCAATCTCCATTCAATTGATCATTGTTCCTTGTGACATTTTCAAGAACTGTATGCAAATTATTTTTGATTTGTTGTTGTGATCCTGTTGAAGTCTATAAAAACATCATTACTTGAATTCCATCCCCACAACTAATGATGGTTCTCAATTATTTAATGGATAGTCTACATAATTTTCAGTTTAAGACTGCATGCCTTTGCCAAAAATGAAGGGGTCTGGCTATTGGCCAACACACTTTAAGCCTTGGCACCTCGTGATTTAAAGTTAAGCATGGGTTTGAGACTGAACAAAATGAGAATGTTGATTTAACAAAACCCTTCAAAATTGTTGTTCTTTTATACCATGAATCTGACTGTGATGGCCTGAACTGAGCTAAATGCAAGGATCGTTTAGTGCTGTCAAGTGAACGGAGGGGAAAAAAACAGACTCATTCAGCCTATTGGAGATGTCACTGGAAAGAACTGCAGTAAATGGAAAAGGTCCACATTCCTTTAATTGTGCATTGATAATAATTTGTTACTGCCATTCTATTCCAAAAGGTGAAATTGTCCAGGTTGTATTTCACATCATAAAATAAAATATTAACTCTCAACTAGTTGAATATTAGCATGCATATTAATTAAAACCATATTAATGCCTTAATTTGCATGATGATAATCTAGACCCCTTGACCCTACCCTATACCTAAACATAATTGAGAGAAATACCTTATATACTATTGATAAGCAGCAAATTTATTGATGGTGTTCCTGGTCACACTTTATTTTAAGGTCCAGTTCTTACGTTTAACTGCAACTTTTGTAACTAAATAAACTAAATAAACCTAAATAAACTCTTAATCACTGCTTATTAATAGTTAGTATGGTAGTCGTTTAAGTTTAGATATTTGTACGATTAGGGATATAGAATAAGGTCATGCTGGATATGTGTTTTATGAGTAATAATAAACAGCTAATATGCTTGTAATATGCATGCTAATATGCAACTAGTTAATAGTGAGAATTGGTCTTAATTGGTGAGAAGTGTTAACGTGTTTCCTAATCTGAGGTGTTTCAAAAACAACAATAGCAACAACAAACAACAACAACAACTATAACCATAAATTATGAAGAAAAAAAAATAATAATAATCTGAATGCATTATAATAATTCAAGTGCAAATGTGCTTAGTTTAAAATAAAATGTCAGAATACAGTATTCCCTGTCATTATATCTTTCTGCATTGTTTTTCTTAAGAATGAATGAATGAATTAATATAATTTTGTAAATAGTTTGTAAATAATTTTAATATCAGTATTTGACATATAGTCTGTTTTAAGAATGAATGATTTTTTTTTTTGTGAATAGTTTTTTTTTTTTTTTTTTTTTTCTTTAATTAATTGTATATATATTTACATTTATCAGACACTTTTATCCAAAGCAACTTACAGTGCAGTCAGGCTAATTATTTTTTTTTTTTACTTAACGTGTTCCCTGGGAATCAAACCCACAACCTTTTGCACTGCTAACACAACGCTCAACCGCTGAGCCACAGGAACACTATTATATATACACCTCAGCCCTAATCAGCTTTGATATATGAGAGCTTGATGGAGAAATTTGAGACAGTGAGAGTTGTCTGTTTTTTCAAACTCTACAGCAAGGAGAAGGAGACGTGTTACAAGGAGAAACACGTTCATGTATATACTGTAATCATTCGCTAGAGCTGTGTGAAAATAGCTGGCACTCTACCATCTGCCAGTGTGTCCTGTTACTGTGCCCTGCCCCTCTATATGTTTTAATAGAACCTTGTTAATGTGTGAGAAGTTGCTTTGTTTATAAATGCTCCCCAAATTAAGGCAGAGTTACTCATTGGAAAATGGCCCTGGACAGGCTGTGATGGATGCAGTGTTTGCTTCAGTGCCTTTTAAAAGGAAAATCTTTTTTTTTAGAGCAGTTTGTACCTTTCCCTCACACCAGCACTTTAGTGGGTAAGGAGGGAACTCACAAGGTTACCTGCTGGCAGAGCGAACACATTCCTTCAGATTTGATAAGCATGCATATGCTCTGTTGTATTTGTCTAATCAGATATTTACACAGAAACTTGATAGAGATCAATCTGTCTAACTCTTAGAAAGAGGGACTTTCTATGCTGCCATTTGTATGCCAAACAGTATGGTTACACAACAACCAGACAGCTTTGGGTCACTATTCAAATACCATGCAAATTATGCAAATATAAAAAAATGACATTCCACATGGCGGGCAACAGCATGTTTAAGAATGATGGGAAAGTTCTAACTGTTTCTTCTTGGCTGAGGGTATTTGTGGGTGGGGGAGTTAAACAGGCTGATCAGGTACGCTGCGAGAGGTTCTGTGAGAACCTGTCAGGCAGAACCGTCGGCACTGACAGCATAAGAATCAGCTAAACAGCTGCTTGGAAAGCTGACGTTAATGAAAGAGAATGTGAAAATTCTACAGTAAATGCCTGTGTAAACAACAACAACAATTCTACTAATGATATTTCTAAGCATAGAAAATTACAATTTGTATAATATAACAAAACAAAAAGTATAACTTTTTTATTGCATGTCATGTTTTATGCATTTTAATGCAAGTCATGTGCATTAGGTGGGCAACACTTTACATCCAGTATGAGTATTCCCTGCACACAGACAGCCTTCTGGTATACAACATTGTATCTTTTTACAATACATACACATATACATTGTAAATATTTTATCTTTACAAAAATAATCAAATGAAAAAAATATAAATGCACATGGTGGATCATGCTGGGACTTCTGGTAACCTCTTTTTATTGTTTTTCAGTGAAAGTTGAATTCTTATTATCATCATTTGAACTATATTTTTAATCTAATAAAAGAAAATTATTTCTTTTTTAATATATATATTTTTATATTATTCATAGTTACATAGTACATAGTTTTTACAATACATAAAGTGTCAAGTTGTACGATTTGTTTTTGTTAAAATATACTTTTTTCTATAAATCATAAGGTAATTTATATATAATGATGTGTTGATTCAACTTACACTGGAAAAAAGTCTCTTTAAAAAAATATTATAATATTTACATATATGACATTGTAAGTCTATTCAGATAACACAGTTTTCCATTGTGGAAGAGTTATTTTTTGTTAATTCGTTCATTGCATTTATTCAGTGATCCAATTATTAAATAGTTTTTAAGGGATTCATTAACTGTCATACAAAAACCGTTGGTGCCAATAGCCTCATGGGCAGTGTGCCAGCATATAGTGCCATTCCACTTCAGGTGTTCCAAGTCCTGGTTTGTGGACCTTTACCAATAACCCACCCCCCCATACACACACACACCCCAATTTGTGTCCTATAAAATACTGTCATATCCTAATAAAAAATGCAAAAACACCAAAAAGAGACCACATGCTTCAGATTCAGTATGGAAGAAAATAACAATGTTTGATGTTAGAAAGTGGATTGCACTCAAAACAGTGATCCCAAAAAGTTGTAACTGATGCTCAGTGTTGGGGTAGTGTATTACAAGTAACGTGATTTATATAATCTTTTTCTTTTTTTTTTAAGTAGACTAACTATTAAAGAAGGCATTACATTTAAATTTAGAAGGAAATATCTGAGTTACTTTTTCAAATAAGTAATGCCAGTTACTTAGTTTCCCATGTCCTGATTGACTGCTCATGTGTTGCCATGTTGCCATGTTGCCATGTTTAGGCCAACCATTAGGCCATCGAAACCCCAACTGCTCCCTGGGCGCTGCAGCATAAATGGCCCACTGCTCCGGGTGTGTGTTCACTGCTCTGTGTGTGTGCACTTCGGATGGGTTAAATGCAGAACACAAATTCTGAGCACAACTTTCATGTTGAGAAGAAACTGGGAGTAAGAGGAGAGGCATTGTTTTTACTGTGATTCTAGATATAAAATGAACACGTATTTACTCATCTCACATTTCATTCAGCCTGAGGCAGATTTATTTAGTTAACTCTTGTTAACTCAAAGTAGAAATAAAATAATTAGTTACTTTTTTAGTGAGTAATGCAATACTGTACTTTTAAAAGTAACTTTTCCCAACACTTCTGATGCTTCTCAACTTAAAACTTAACAAAAGCACGAGGTGTTAAAATTGTACAATACTGTATTTGAGAGGGAGAACTACAGTTACAGTTATCGTGGCTTAGGCCGCTTTGGATCAGTGGATCACTCCCTCAGGACATCCACTGTCTGCCTCTGGCTTTGTTGTGTCACTTCTGCTTCCCACTCCGAGGGGAATTTCCTGATAATCACTGAAAAAAAGAGTGTGCTATTTTCACTGGAGGAAGGGCAGAAAGGGGCCTATTTGTCAGGCTTTCACTGCATCCTGATGGGGATGTGAGTCTGGGGGGAGATGTACAGTATGTCTGAGAGCCAACACAGGAAATGATCTAATTTTTGAATATAAGCAAAAACAGCTAATTTTGTTTTGTTTTTGAGTTGTACAAGATAACCCTTGTCTAGGAGACTAACATAATGAGACAGATTGGAATAGAAAGATCACCCATTTAGTGCACACGTGTAATTGGGTACAGCAGGCAAGATGAGTTTGTTTTAATCACAGCTAATTAGCTTTTGCAACCAAGTGTCTATTTAGAGCTGTGGTAAGGTCGGCGGCTCTGTAGTGTCTTGTTGCATGGAGAGACCAGGAATGTGAATGAAGAGAAAACGGCATGCTGCTGGCCGCCATTCTTGGGTCACTATAACTCAAACAGATGATGATCTGACACTGCTGACCACACTAGGCATAGCTCGACTCACCCCACCCAGAGAGACTCATCATCACACAGACAGCGGCTTTGGATGATTTGACCCCAGTAACCTTTATTTAGATACACACAAATAAACTTGACTTACACTGGGATAAATCATGTGAAACCTGTCATATGTGGGTCATATTTCACATACCCCCAAAAAACAGCTTTTTCCCTTATATTTATTGTATATGATGAAATGATGTAGTATTTCTATGTCTATGCATGTTGTGGTAATTCTTGTTGCACAGTAACAAGATTAACTGATTTACCACTGAGAGTAATAGAAACAATTTGGGACATTAAAATTAACCCTTTGCTTTTTATTATTATACTGAAAATCTACACTGTAAAAATAAAAAATAAAAAATAAGTAAAAATAGGGTACGATTTACTGTATTAAAATTAAGGAATTTTCTGTATTTACGTTTTTACCTGTATTTTGAATTTTGAATTGTGTCTTACAGTTAATGTAAATGTCCATGAATGTAATAATTAGATTAAAATAAATACTGTTTATTTATTTATTTAATTTATGGACATTACAAATAATATATATTCTTTATTTTTTATTATTTTTTTCTGTCTTTGTTTTGATTTTGGATTGTGATGTGATCTGTACATGTTTTCATGAGATTGACAAACCCAGGATTATTTTACTGATTCTTTTTATTGCATAAATCAGACCTTAATTTATTCTCAGTTTCTCCTTATGTCTATGTCTATTAAAGGCGTTGTGATCTTTTTTCTTTCCTACACACACACATACGCTAACTATCTCTGTCCCTACGCTGGTCAATTACAGAGGCAGCCGTCTAAATATTTGGGGGAAGAAAGATACACAGGCCTCCGAGAACCACCTCCACATTTCTTCTCTCTTTACACGCAATGGACTAAAAACTCTACGCTGGTCCCATTTCAGTTTTGGGATTGGGACTCTTGTCTGTTCTGACAGGGTCACGTTTGACATTGGATTGACTTTGCATATAATAACATGAAGCAACATGAAGAGACGATGGGAGTTTGCGTTTCGTACAAAGCACAGGTAGATATTCATCTGTAAATGTGAATCATGCTTTATGTATATCCAGACAAATTTGAGAGTGCTGAACATCATAAATCAAAGACCCCCTCACTTAGGAAGATCTGTGTGGGAGATTAAGCCACAGAGTTCTTCAAAGCAGATTGTTGCCTTTTTCCCTCCTGGGTGATCCTGGGATCATAATGGCTATGATTTGAGTGATGTAACATAATAAATGTCTGCTCGGGATTATGATCTTTAGTCTTTCGTGGCATGATGTGGCCATTGATTTTGATATTAGTTCTTCCCAGATGGGTATGAAGTTTGGGTTTGAGGTTTTTCCTGCGGGAATAAACAGAAAAGGGTACAGCTGGTTTGTTGGTGGCCTACCAGCTCTAACCACTTTGACCAAGATGGTCTTCCAGGTTAATTTCAGTCCCAGTGATTAGCACTTGAGCTGATCAACCATCTAGACCAGCTAATGGTGCTTGTGTTATAAAATCACGAAGTCACATGACATGCAAGAACCAATGAGGTATGATGTTACTGCCGTGCATTTGTTTTTGGTTTGGACTCTAGGGTTGCTTCTCCTAAAAATTATCCATAACGGCTGCCAAATCATCAAGTGTCATCAAAGTCTGAATTTGAAGGACCCATGGAAATCATGCATCTTTCATATTATAAAGGATGTTAAAAGTGTATTCATTATGTCCTCCAGTCATCCACAGTCCTTTGTTCACATTTCAGTTCAAGAAAAAGAATTGGCGGAAGATATCTAGTGTTTAATGCTAAAGAGGACTTCAGGCTAGAAGCTTTAGAAGAACCGTTCTAGGAAGGTTGCAGCTTTCCGTTTGAGAAGCACCCTATATACAAGTTGATCAATTATTTATTTTGGTACGAGAGTGAATAAATACTTACATATCAATCTGGGTTGTGTTTCCCAAAAGCAAATATGGTCGCAAGTTTCGTCGTTACCAATAGAGTTCAGTGGATCTTATGACCATAGTTAGCTAATGATGCTTTTAGGAAAAACACTGGAGAATAGATTATTTTATGCTGCCTTTATGTTCCTTTTTAAACTTCTGGTGCCTACTAAAATGCATTTTAGTGACAGAAAGAACATACACATATAGTTCGTAAAGGCATGAGGGTGAGTAAATGATGACAGAGTTCTCATTTATTGTTTTTTGAATGGCCAGTCAGTCCAGTCAGAAATCATGTTGCCATCAGAAGTTTCCAGGGAACAGAAGACTACCTCTCAGTCATGTGTATCAGCTGATTTTATATACCACCCATGTAGCTGCCCAGGGCTGGAGGGTGCGACGGGAATGGCAGCACGCTCATTAGAGTTTGACTTTGCCCGGCCCATAGGGACAAATGCATCTACACAGATTTATCATCATGCATAATCTGATAACAGCACTATACTGCCCAACAGCAGCCGCCACTGACCACAGACCTTGAAAACAGAGAATTAGAAACTGGACATGTTGTGCCATTACGTTTTTCCAGTAAGGCCACAAAGCTCCTGGAAGCCATTCGGGTAATTAACTTTGAAGGTTTGTCAACGTTTCTTGAGACAGTAGAACTTCAAGAGTGGGCAAAATAGAGTATGAACTTACTGAACTGCTTAATCACAGTGTGGTCAAAGGCCTGCTATCCCCACCCCACTTTGGAACCTGCAACCCCTTTGATGGATGCCGGACAGGGTCCCTAATTATACCTAATGTGGTGTAATAGTCCCAAGAGGAGGACTGTCTTGCTTCAGTCAGGCTGCCGAACAAGTGAGATGGGGAAAAGTGGGTGGTGCACAGGGTGTGTGGTGGGTCCCACGTACATGACCATCAAGGCAGCAATTAAGATGCTGATATGCACATTAACGAGTCTGGCTTCCACCGGCAGAATGAAAACAAAGTGAGTGGTAGGGAAATAGCAGACATCCTTGTCTGTGTTCAGTCTCTTTTCTTCATTCTCTCTTTTCCATTCTTTCATTCATCAGCAGTTTGTTCTAAGGCAAGGATCAGTGTTTGTTAATATTCAGGGTTTCAACAAACCGCTTATAGTTCAAGTTTGAGTCACAACACTGCAATGATTGTGCTTATATGATCCCTTAAATCATCCAGCTTGCTGAGGAGAGGTGTGCTATTATGTTTCTATGTGGTGTGCCTAATATTTTAATAATGAATATGAATTTAAGAGGCTACATGGGGAACCTCGAGGAGCCAGAATACAATTTCGTCAGATTATGAAACACTAATGTGAAACAAAGTGCATCCGTCCATCATAAAAAGTGCCTCACATGGCTCTGGCGGGTGAACAAAATCGAAATCGAAATCGAAATCCTTCGACATTCTTTTTTACAAATCCTTATTTTGAACTTCTAATTCATGACTGTTGTTTTGTATTGATCTCTCCCGTGCACTTCTGCATTCATCACTTCTAAACACGGTGCATGCGCAATGCCGACATCTTACATCATCCTTCCGGAGCTGCTTCCGTGTAAAACTGTTAGCACAAGCTAGATTAAAGTGATTATTACATTTTGACTATGAATAATCTGCTTACAAAAATGCATCAATTCTCTACAGAACACCTTTGTTCACCCCCCGGAGCCGTGTGAGTCACTTTTTACTATTGATGGATGTGCTTTATTTCACTGCTTTTGGACTAATGAACTGCAACACCCACTGAATGCCATTAAACATCTTGGAAAATCAAAGGCCATTTTTTAAATAACTTTGACTGGATTCATATGAAATAAGAATGTCATGTACACCTAGGATGGCTTGAAAGTGAATAATTCATGGGCTAATTTTCAATTTTGGGGAACTTACCCTTTGAAATCTGCAGCATTCTATTTTTTTATATTTTTATATACAAAGGTATTATTGCTAGATTTACAATGCTTGATTGTTAAATGTTTTTTATTCAACATGCTGGGTTGTTAAATTAAAGTCAACTATTGTTTAATAATTATTATATCGCTGGATTACAATGGGCTGGAATTAAAAATAACACCCATGATTACGAGAGGCAACAGCAATAATCAAAAGATACTGTAAACATTTTACATTAAGCAAAGAACACCCATGGACAAAATATAAGTCAAATTGAAATTATCTGGGTGAATACAGCATAGTTTACATGCTACATAAATTTAAACTAGTTTACCAAGCATTTTAGAAATAAAAATGTAACATTTAAAAGTTCCATTTTTAATTTAAAGGGGGGGGGGGTGAAATGCTATTTCATGCATACTGAGTTTTTTACACTGTTAAAGAGTTGGATTCCCATGCTAAACATGGACAAAGTTTCAAAAATTAAGTTGTAAGTTTGAAGGAGTATTTCTGTTCCAAAAATACTCCTTCCGGTTTGTCACAAGTTTCGGAAAGTTTTTTTAGAGTATGGCTCTGTGTGACGTTAGATGGAGCGGAATTTCCTTATATGGGTCCTAAGGGCACGTCTGCCCTAAGAGCGCGTGCTCCCGTAGAGCAGAGCACTGAGAGCAGAGACATTCACTGATCAGAGCGAGAGCGTCGCGAAATGTCACAAAAGAAGTGTATTTTTGGTTGCCAGGACAAGACAACCCTGCACAGATTACCAAAAAAACAGCATTAAGGGACCAGTGGATGGAGTTTATTTTTACAGAGCATCAACGGAGTTGTGCAAGTGTTTGTGTTTGTTCCCTGCATTTCGAAGATGCTTGTTTTACAAACAAGGCCCAGTTTGACGACGGATTTGCTTATCGTTTATTTCTTAAGGATGATGCAATCCCAATGAAAAAGGGTCACGATCGTGTGTTGGAACCACAGGCGGTGAGTAAATCTGCTTAAAATATCTCTGCCTCCTTGTTAGTGCGCCGCCTCCCATGCCGGAGACCCGGGTTCGAGCCCCGTTCGGAGCGAGTCGTTGCTGCTGCTGCTCTCGTTCAGTTTCAGCCTCGGGATCTGATTCTGGATCATAAATAAACGGCTGAATCTAGCCATGGTTTGTTTTGGATGTTTTTTTCCTCACGGTAATGTCACAGCTTCCAAACGCTCTCAACGCAAAAGCCTACTGGCGCTCGTGATTCTTTAGCTCCGCCCACACGTCACGCCTCCAGCCGGTCGTGTTTTTCCGGGAATAATCGGTACAGACTATCTTTCTCTTATGAATATAATAAAACTAAAGACTTTTTGGAGTTATGAAGGATGCAGTACTACTCTATAGGTACTCAAGATTAACCGGATATTGAGTGAAAACAAGCATTTCACCCCCCCTTAAGCGTATTCAACAGTTCTGTGTAATCACTTTTCACCGTATTAGTGCTAATTCTTGTGCCGGTGTGTTGCCAAAATCTGAGCTGGTGAAGGGCTGCTGTTCGCCGGAGGAATTATGAACCTCAGACTGCTGCTTCGCATTTCACTCCTAGCTGAAAGATGCCATGACTGACTCCAAATGATGCCCATAAACAAACAGTATGAGATTAGAGAACATATTTAAACATCAAATAAGATAAATTCAGTATCAAATTCTGAAGTACAAATTCCATCATGTGAAACAACCACTGCGGACACAGCTCATTGACATCTCGTCCTTATGTACCAAACTCAGCACCAACACTTCCCACTTCCATCAAATCCTTAGTGCACATCCTTGAAGCATAACCTTTACTGGATCCCTATTCTAATTCCATATTTATTTCTAAATATTCCTCTTGACATACAAAACTCTGGGTTAATAGTCAGTATGTGTTCCCTAATCTAAAGTGTTGCCAAGTTATGACTAGTCTTGCTTCTATGTATTAGTCAGAGTAACTTTACCCACATTCCTGCTCAGGTCATCCATGGGAGGCAGGTTGTTTCTGTGTTGTTGCCCTCAAACCCCCAACTGCATAGCAACACCTCTAGACAAACTCTGTAGCATGGAGGTTGGAGTTTGCATGGACAAGCACCACACACATTTTTTAAGAGTGAGAACTCACTCATTTTTCCAAATAAGTAAAAATCTAGTTCTTTCTGCGTTCATATCACCAGCGAGTTCCACTGTTGTCCAGTAATTCCTTTCACTCTCTATGGCACATTTTTATTGAATATCTAGAAATGTCTCTCTCTTTTTCTTTCTACTTACTGTCTCTCATCCACTCCTGCCACCCATGCTGACAGCTGCCCACTTGGCAAGTGCCTTGGCATGTGATAATTAGTGTAAAGGTGGTAGAGGGCAGCAAGAGGGGGGTAAAGTTTTGTACTAGAGAAGGAATAGAGGGTATGCTGTGTCCAGCTGGCTGTTCTTAGCATTACAGGCTTGGCTTTGTGAGGTCTGACAGCTGCATTGAAACTGTGTGCGTGTGTGTGTATGTGTGTGTGTGCGCACGCGCATGGTGTGTGTGTGTGGAATAAATTTGTTGTATTAGTCAGTTTGTTACAATGCAGTTTGTATTAGTCCAGTATAAAGTGTAACAGTTTGATAAACATCACTGTTGAACTGACCTAAATAAGTGTAAAAATCACATATTGATTAACTTCTCCATACAGCTTCCGGTATGATAAAACACCCCACCCATCATCTTAATATGGGTATAATGAAAGACATCAAAGAAGAAGATTGTGACAGATTCTTTGATGTGTATATCATTAATTTTTAAGACCTCAGTCTATTTTCATAGAGCAATCTAGTTATGATGGGAAAAGGAAATGTGTCATAAAGTTGAGGCAATAAAATCCTAAGTGAAGATAATAAGTGCAGTGGCATTTTCATGTACTCCACTGAATGAACGAGTTGAATGGACTTTCTTCTGAGGTTTCTGATTGGGTAGCTGTCTAAGTATCTGTATTGGCTGGATGCTGCAGCCATAAAGCTTATTGTTATCTTGAAAGACAATCAGGAACAACTAAGAAGTCATAGAAACAACTTTTTTGTCAAGAGTATCTTAGATTTCAGTCATTATCAATATCGATTTGAACTTGTTAGACTTTTTAGATCAGTGATTCCCAATCCTGGTCCTGGAGAACCCCCAACATTGCATGCTTTTGGTGTCTCTCTTGTCTGACACACACATTTAAGGTCTTGGAGTCTTACCTAATAAATTGATGAGTTAAATCAGGTGTGTTTGAATAGGGAGACATCTAAAATGTGCAGTGTTGGGGGTTTTCCAGGATCAGGATTGGGAACCACTATTCTAGACTATTATGGGCTTTTCTGTGTACATCTGTGTACAAAAGCATCATGAGCTGTTTAGAGTCATTCAGACCATAATTTAAAGTTAATATCTTTATATCTGAGCCCTGTGGTAAGACTGGACATCCATCCAGATTGTTTCTGGTCCAAGACTCTGGACAGGCTGTGACCCTGCATAGGACAAGCCATTTGGAAAATGAACAGAGGTGTCTTCATATACATCTATATATTTTCCTAATTTCCTGCTGGGATAATTGTTCGAGAAAAACGTGATTGCTTGCAGACTCTCGTATAGTTTTGCTAGCGCATATTGTTCAACACTCATACTGCCAACACTCTGAAATAAGGGTAGTTTGCTAACCTGGACCTGTTTCCCCTTTTTCCATTTAAAATATGACCTTTTGCCCTACACACTCTCCCAAGCCAGAACAGGGGGCTGATTTGGGAGGCCTGACTGTCAATCTTTTTAGCTTTTTCCTAAGCGGACTTCAATCAAACCTCCTTTGAACCCCCTCCTCAATGGCCACAGTGCCAGCTGATTACCTTCCTTTAGCTATGTAAATCACTCCCACAAGCTCAACGCCACCACAATGGCTCTTTTTAGTGTGGTAGCTCCCTGGCCTGCAAAAGGGATTATGACTGTTTAAAAAAGCCAGTCATTTCAAATCAGCCCCATTATATAGCGCTTTATGTAGCATTGCCGTTTGTTTGTTCCTGTCTGGAGGCCATTTTAGCCCTCTTTGTAAGACTCAGTGAAAACATCTGTTTGGCATCCATAAATACTTTTTACAGAATCATAACATGATAAAAATGATGGTCAGTCCATTACATTGTCCCATGTGGAACCACATGCAAGGTTTATTGGCTGATCATTGGAGGAGTTCAGTGCTAAAATGCACTAAATGTACAATACTTCGAGCATTGCTGCAAAACCACATTCACTGGTGTTGATTTTATTACCATCATTATTAAAAATAAATAGTGTAGTTATAGCTGATAGGATACATGGTTTAAGTGCTAATGCTAGTAAATCACTTCATTGCTTTTTTTCTGTGTTTTTGGAAGATTGCCAATATAATTACTTGTTTTTACTATTATAAAGCATCATGACGGTACATAGCATGGCGGTACATGAAAACGGCAACATGCATTTAAAATTAACTTAAGCCAAACCATAGCATAGTATTGCTAACTAATATGAAAATGTTTGGAACAATACTACAAAAAAAGGTCAATAGGGATCATAGGTCACACAGTGGCTGCTGAGAACACCCCTTGTCAGAGCCATGCGGCCATGTTTGAACAGTGTTAACATGCATTGGAAACCGTGAGTCAGCAATATTTAAGTCCCTTTAGACTTCAGCTTAGCCCTGCTATTAAAGCGGCAACAAGGAATGCAAACATTTTACAAAAGTAAACTCTGGTGTTTGTTAAAAAAATATTTCTTTGGATGTATATAATGTAAAATTGAACCTGTATTTAAAAATAGAAAGACTATGTATGGGAATGCTGAATAACATAGTTACATCTGTCTCTAGAAATAAAATGTTGCCACTTCTGTCACTTGAAAACATATCTTAAAAATGTATCCAAATTCTTGAAATATTTTTATTATGTTAGATGCTAGTTACCGGCTAGTTGAAATCAGTTGACATCTTGTTATCTTGTTCTCATTTGTATCCCCTTCTTAGATATATATAATATCATACTGGACATAATTACCATAGTTTGTAATTTACACGGTCCTTACATAAGATAAGTGAGTTTAATACCAATAAAGTGTAGAGCTCTAAATTAGTGTCTCTAAATTATACAGTAAAATATTTTAAACAAAACATTTTTTTACTTGCTCAACAAAAAAAAAACTGTCCAGCTTCCAATGCTCTTCCACTCTCACTCTCTCTCTCTCTCTCTCTCTCTCAAACACACACACAAACACACAGACTCTCACACACTTCTAAACACAAAGCCATCAGCCGCCCAGAAAGAAGTGGGATCCTTAATCAGCAAACGAGCTTGATCCTTGACTATGCAATGACCAATTCAAAGCAACACAGGCACAACCCTGCCAGCCAACACTGGTTTCTAAATAATCAGGAGAACGGGCCTCACACTTTGGCGCGCTCCAAGACAAAGGGGGAAGGGGTACGAGGCCCATGTGAGACAGCTAGGCAGCAGCGGCAGCGTGGCTCATCATTAATGAGCGTTCCCTGATTGAAAGCTCCAATTGTGGCCCATGCCTCGGCATGCTCCTCTGGCCGTACATTCATCGCCACTTCCTGGGGCCTTTGTGTGTTACTGAGTTAGAGAGAGAAAGGGGAGGGGGAAAGGGCCACCCGACCCGGAACATTGGCACGACACGGTGGGCCCCCACAGGAGCGGCTCTACCATCTGCCGCAGTAATTCAGCCGCCCGCATGCCAGAGCAGCCACGCGGCCCACTTATGCAACACTACTCACCATGGGCCTCTCCACACAAAGCCCAGAAACAAACACCGCAAGCCAGCCTGGAATTTTCTCCTCACTGGCGCCCTTTTTTCTTTTCTGTAGCCCCTTTTGAACAGTTGTGTTTGCCCCCTGCTTTCATCAGCTCAACCCATGATGCCACTGTGGCATCAGAGCTGAGTCCTTCTGGCATCACAGAGCCTCACCTCTCTTCCCGCAATGCAGAAGGCCTCTTATTCAAACACGACTTGAAGCGCAAGTAGTTGGCAAGTCACAATGTGTCCAAGAATACCAAGTCAGAAATGCTGCTCATTTCTTCCTCATTCAGCTTTCCTGTTCCTTCCGACTTGTATTTCACTATCTTCCATTCCATACAGATATCTCACAGAGTATTAACACTAGAGGAAATAGATTCATTAGCCCCGTTTCCATTGTCGGGCCAAAAGCGGGCGTGCTACTGCATGCCAGGGCCAGTCGCGTTTCCACTGTCACTTCCAGGGTTTGATCTTGCCTCATCAGTGCTTCCTCTGGGTCAATGGCCCAGGTTTTTTGGCCCAACCAAAACCTTGGGCCAAAGCGGGCCAGCTGGGGCTAGAGGAGTGGTTATGTACAAAGGCAGAGTTTCTCCGCATCTGGAGAGTGTCAGCATTTCAGATCATTTCAGAAATCTAACAGCTATAACACCAGCATTAAAAACCTTTTCAAATAAGTTGAGCATGAAACTCACTTTCAGTCAGCAGTGAGTGTTTGAAATAACTTGATCCGATGTCGACTATAATCACCATACAAGGCAGAAATACAGATCCAAAAGTCTATGCACGCTGGGCATTAACATTACCACAGTAAACATGGTAAATATGACCACTGGAGAAATCAGACGTCAGCTTCTTATTCTCCACCCCAATCGTGTATTTATTTAGTAGCCTATCATATTTTATCTGTCATAAGTCTTGTCTCGTTTCGTTTTTGTTCGGGAGCTTTTATACAAATATATAAATTATCATTCTTTCTAATTGTTTTGTATATAGGCTATTCAGATTTCAAATAAACAGAAACAGACTCGACTGAATAGCAGACTATGTTCATGATGCTTTATTTCTGTGTGACTAATTTTAAATCCTGATAAATTAATTCATTATGATGCATCACCTTATTATAGTAAAACATATTGCTTTTGGATTTAAATATTTACTGTAACAAAGCATACAAACAAATGGGCGCTTTTATCGTGTTCGCTTTGTGATCGCGCTAGTTCCAGTGACTTATTTCTTATTAGTTTTAATGATAACTTCTCTTTGTTGGGGAAATGATGGGGTTGCATGACGTTGTTCCTGAGAGGAGTGTAAAGTCCAGGTTGTAGTGAAGCGCACCGGAGCTTCTGGCCCAACGTTGGAAACACGGAGCTATTTTGGCCTCTGTGCTAGAGACCTGAGGCTATTAGCCCCGGCCGGCCCATTTTAAGCCCTGGCTCGCACTGGCCTGACAGTGGAAAAGCGGCTAGTGTTGAACTTAAAGAGGACTGTTCTCAGCATCCATTACTGGGCACAGTTAAAGCACTTCCATAGTTAGAGTTGCAGTTGTTCAGCAACACATTTTTGCATCTCCAATTTAATATGTTCATTTCTAATCATAATGTCCAGAAAGTGAGCTGGCCCTGAGCTGGTCACAAGCTGGTCTTAAGCAACTAGCTCCTGCTCAGGACCAGCTAAAAGTGGATCATGACCAACTAAGGACCAGCTTAAATCAGCTCAAACCAGCTGCCATGCTTTATGCATATGCTGTTTTTTTTTTTGTTTTTCTCAGCGGGGTAGTACCTTTAAATAACAGACAATGGCTATGTTCACACAACAGCAGAATGGGGTTGTCTGTTTCCTGTTTTAGAGTGCCAAATGTGTTGTGTTTGCATCATTTTATGTTATAAAAATTCTATAACCCCAAATTGTCAAAACTCACGACCACATTTTTGGTAAACATGGACAAATTTGACTGTTGTGTCATAGAGTCGACTACATTGCACACATGCTTGTCTTGTTTGTATTGATTTTTTTATGTTCTAGTAAATCCATTATGGAGATATGAGCTGTGAGTCATTTGAAGGTTTTAGATTAAGTCTCAGTCCCCCGTTGGTTTTGTGGTTTGTGTGCGGCCCAAATGCTACGCTTTCCACTTCTTAATAAAAAGCATTCAAAGATGCTTTTGGTTAATTAAAGTCTGATGGATGAACTTGTAGTGCATTGGACTCATTGTTGTTTCAATTTGATAAGACTGCCATGGACGTCACAATTCTTCATATTTGCTTAAGTAACTGTTTAGCTGCTTCTAGTTATTGTATAAAAAGGACAGTTTGAGAATCACCTTTATGAAGACTGACTTTGTAAGCACAGCCAAAAGGGCCCAACTTACTTAAATTTACCATACATTTTGACATGCATTTCTAATTGAAGAGAGCTTAAAAAAATATTTGTGTGGTCTAGTAGCATGACACCATTGGCTTTTGATCTCTCCAGATCCTCAGTGGCTTCTGGTCATATTGCTGCTGTGCAGACATCTTGCAGGGGTCAGATGGGGCAACTATACTCTTGATCTTGATTCCTCTTGCTAGTGTTAGGAAAAGTTCAGTTTTGGTACCTGGTCCTATGAATTTGGAGGCATAAAGAGAACCACATGTCCTACACAACTTTTACCACTCTGCTGGTCTGGGGTCATATGGCAGAAAATGGACACAAAATGCACTCTTCAAGTTTTGGTTTGTGCATTTATGGACCTGCAGTCATGTTTGGCACTGTAGTTCATATGCCATATGTCTTTCTATAGCAGCGGTGATTAGTGCAGCTAATATTATGAGCAAACTAAACCTTTAGGAGCAAGAGAAGGCTAATGCCAAAGAGCTCCCAGCAGGGTTCTCCCAGTACCCTATGGGTGTCCGTCTGCATCTGGATGACATTACTACCTCCCTGGTGCTGATTAGACAGATGATGAGGAGGTTGGGCTAACCTAAACATGCCTCCATTGCAAAACCACTCATTCATATTAATTAATCTCCCATTTGCCGCTGTGCTTGGTTCTGTGGTGGAAGGGAAGAACAGATGGTTTAGTGGTAGTGTTTGGCGTATATGTACATAATAGTTAGAGACCACTTTAACGATTCAACTCCCACACATAAGTTAATATAGGTTACTGATTCACTAGTTTGTATTGCCGTCATTTACTTATCACAGTGGTCAAAACAAAGAATAAAAGTGAAAGTGAGTCAGGTGATTTCTTGGAAATGGCACTTTTAGTTTAAGACAGAAGGGCAGGAGCCTGAGAGATTGGAATACTTGCCAATTTGATGAAATCTTGAGCTGATACCCTTCAAAAAGGTATGCAGACAAGGCAGTCATCTTTAGGTCTTCTCATTACCTCAGTGTTTCCACCGTGATCTCATGAGGATTCGTATATATATTTTACATTAAATGTGGTTCTACAAAATGTAAACTTACCTTTTCACAGGCCCTAAAAATGATGTATTTTCACCATTTTAACGTACAATACTGATGTATTGATGATACCTAAAACTATGCAATGTGTAAACTTTACAGACTTACAAATGAATCCTTATGGATATTGAAATCGCAGCATTAACTTTTTATTTTATTCACTTATTATATTATGTTTTCAATTATTAAATGAAGCTTACTTAATACAAAATCATAACATTTCCTTCAAAAAAAAAACATAATGCTGAACAAGACATAATGCTAAACTTTAAACCTTTAAAATGAATAACATTTCTGCAATTGTTTAACTATTACTTATCATGTAACATTTACTTAATATTTACTACAAAAGGCATTTTATCTGACATGCTGTGACTGTCAATAGAACCATAAAATACACCATCAATAGAACCGTAAAATACAACAAAAATGCAACAAAATTACAAAAGGATCAATTTTATTTATGTGCAGTAATCCAAATTTTCAGAATCCATATGACTGTGAGGAAGTGAACCAACCTCAAGCCTTTATTTAGCGATCTCCATCCTGAGGAGCGACTGTAAGAAGCTATACCCGCACAGACATGCTGGTTACAAATTAAAAAATTGTTGCTTCGAATGGCTTTACAACAGCTTTACAGCAGAAAAATTGAACATTCATAGGCTCTTGCCTGCTTTGTCACAGACTGTGACATGCCGTGTTTCTAGTGAAGTGTGTTTGAATGAGAAATACGCACCTTAATAAAGTGGATAAGGATAATAATTTATATTTTCAGTGATTAACAACTTAATTGTTAATCATGTAGCTGTGGCCTAATAGTTAGAGAGCTGGACTAGTTACCATAAGGTTGCTGGTTTGAGTCTCGGTGCTGGCAGGAGTTGTAGGTGAGAGGGAGTGAATGAACAACGCTCTCTTCCACCCTCAGTACCCATGATCAAGTCACTTAACCCCCAGGTGCTGGATATATAGCTGCCCACTGCTCCGGGTGTGTGTTCACTTCTCACTGCTGTGTGTGTGCGCACTTGGATTGGTTAAAAGCAGAGCACCAATTCTGAGTATGGGCTACCATAGTTGGCAAATGTCACGACTTTAAATTCTGCTCTGCACCTCACAAAAATCTACTGTATTCCATATTTTGGTACTGCTTTTGATGGTTTTGCAATAAATAAATTATTGTGATTGATGTTCTTTCTGTCATGTTTTTCTACAAACTGTACAAAGTTTTTAAGAAATAGTTATGGTTACATTTAGAGGGAGGAGTGGGATTAGCGAATATATTTTACATTTCTTTTTAATACTATGTTGTCCTTTTAAGGTCTATCAAGTTATATATCCTTTAACATTTGCTATAAAATTGGTAGGTTTAGGTTTGGGGATAGGTTAAGGTGTCTAAAAATCTAAATTATCAATGCAATTCTAAAACGGCATTGATACAAATATGTTAAACTATAAAAGATTTGTAAATATTTTACGCTTTTCAGCTAAAAAATACATAGCAATTTTAAAGTTACAAATATTGTAATACATCCAAATTGTACGTTTCAGCATCAGTAAAAACGTACGTTTTGTGCTTGTAAAACTTAGGTAATAATACCTATGCATAAACATTGAGACCAGTGGTGTGTCATATTCTGCTGATTAGTCAACAGGAAGAAAAATTTACCAAAATGTTAAGTGTACTTGTTGAAAGAAACATCGCAGGAGGAGATGGGAAAAGATGCATTCTGTCGGCAGGTGTGTCAAAAACCACTGCACGAGTAAAAGCATACTTTGCATGTCTGCTTTGATGGATTAATGACCTTTTAAATGGGTGTATCTTGTGAAATTTGAGATGTCAAAATATTAAAAAATATAGCGTATTAATCATACGTGAGACAAATGCAAATGATACAAACTTCACAAATCCAACTTTAACAGTGTTGAACTGTGGTGGTTCTGCTAATGAAAATTTCGTTGATAGAATGTTATCTCAACCTTAACACAGAGCTGCTAACTTTATTGAGACTTTTTAAGGAACAGACACCTTAACTTTGTTAATTCCTTAAAGCAGCAACTACTGCACCTGCTTTTAAGAGAAAGGCATGTAGGAATTGTAGGTCAATGGTGCGATAAGAAGGCACCCTCGCTCTCTTTCTTGCTTGACCTTTGTCAGTTCCTTGGCAGCATTGTGTAGCAGTGCATGGATAGAGAAGCACACCCTACTCTCAGTGCGGTTCTCTGATCCCTCCCAGCTCACTGGGAGCATGTTCACATGAGATCGTTCATACCAAAGTACACCTACGCAAGTCTCATCAACTCCCCTTTCATTTTCTTCTTCCACTTTGTGCATGTCTTCGTGTTTACATGTGGGTGTGTAAAGCTAAAATTACATTAAACATTTCAATGCTTAACTTAATAAGTATCTAGACACATGCTTCTTTGTTAAATGATGTGAAGATGTAACATAATATCATATGAAACAAAACAGCATATGCCCTCACTTTGCTAAAAGCCGTTAATATAGCATATTTAGAAATTAGGTTGAACTGATGCACATGTGTAGGCATTTGAAAACTTGACAGAATTGCATGTTTTGATTTGCCCTGACTATTAACAGCCCACGTAGAGCTGAGCCCTTTCACCTTGGGTGGGAGAACCCAACTATAAAAATAAATGAAAATAAATTAATTGTAAAAGCTTTTTTTAAAGGTCCCATTTTTCGTGTTTTTTTTTTTTTTTTTTGAAGCTTTGATTGTGTTTACAGTGTGCAATATAACGTGTTCATGTTTCGCGTGTAAAAAAACACAGTATTTTTCACACGATTAACTTATCTGTATACCGCTGTTTTCACTGTCATAAAAACAGGCTGATGACTTCCTTGTTCTATAAAGTCCCTCCTTCAGAAATACGTAACGAGTTCTGATTGTGCCAGCGGTTCCTGTTGCCCTCCTGGAAACACGATTGGGCTAGTTTTGGACTAGTTTTGAGAAGCTAGTGGGCAGGATTTATTTTGAAAACCTGGCAAACTTGATCTAAACGCACATGCTAGAGATGTACTTATAATCACAGAACACCTTTACTGACGAGATGCGCATGAAAATCGCATTCGATTTTTTGCACAGCCCTTACATCTAGTTAACAAGGCTAAACAGCGTTGCCCTTTGTGTAATAAGTTACAGAAACTGTTAAACGCACCAACTTAAATAATAAAATACACTCACCGGTTGTGGTCCATAAACAACGCCTTCTCCAGACAAAGAGGGAACTGCTCCATCTTTCAAGGATATTCAAGTTTTACATGTGGATTATAATTTTTGGAAACCGAATTAAACATAAATAGTAACCATTGATCTCTAAGTACAGCGTCCCTGGGAAGGCCAAACAAAAGTGAATGGACTCCGCGATGAAAATAACAGTGTTTCGACGACATGGCGACAAACACACTCTGCAAACGCAACTCTTCCTCCTTCTCAGTGCAAGCGCAACAAGACCACGCCCCCTTTTTTGTGTATTCCTGTGGGGGGAGGTTAGTCAAAAAACTGTTTTAGTGACGTCATTACTGCAGGAACTATGCTCTATTACTGCAGGAGGGATGTTGTCCAAACGGGTCGTTCGATGTAGGCAAATTCTGTTAAATAAAATATCTCGCTTGGCATTGAACTTTGAGCTTTAGAATTTTACAGATATTATTTATACTCTAACAACAACATTACAACAACATTACACACTAAGTAAAGTTTGAAATATGGAATCACGGAGAACGGGACCTTTAAAATGCAAGTAAATGGTATTAATGCTACCTGTTAATTTGTCATTTGAAAGTTACTCTATTTATAACGAAAAATTCTAAATAGTTTGACATTGCATTATATGCATTTTTTACTGTAAAATTAATAGGATTTACCAAACAGTTTATGGTCTAAGTATTTTATGTTAGTTTATAATTATATTCAGCATTATATTCATTAAATTCTGTCTTTAATTATTCACTCCCATGTCTTTCCAAACATGTAAGACATTCATCATCTTTGGAAGAAAATTTTAGATTTTTTTTATGAAATCCGAGAGCTTTTTGACCTTGCATTTATAGCAAAGCAACTGACACGTTCAAAGCCCAAAAAGCTAAAAGGACATCATTAAAATAGTCCATGTAACAACAGTGGCTCAACCTTAATTACAAGCTACAAGAATACTTTTTGTGTGTATTTCTTCTTAACAGTGTCTCAAGGAACGACATGAGGGTGAGTTATTTATGAAAGAATTTCATGTTTGGGTGAACTATCCCTTTAAAGTATCATCTATGTTATCAGTTTTGTACATTTAGATATTTTGTGTTGCATTTTACATTAATTCATTTTTATTGCAACTATTTTATTTTACTGTCATGTGTTGCCTTTATGGTGTTTTTTTTTTTCACGTCAAGATAACCTTGTGCACTATCTATATAGTTTATGTGGATTGTCCTTGGATTTCATTTCAGCTTTCTATTTAAAACCTACTGTATGTAATGATTTAACAGGCTTTTCCTTAAGTGTGTCTCTGCATTAGCCCGTGTTTCATTGTTTTTGGACATGTCACGTTATTAATAAAGGAAATCTAAATACCATGTCATACAAATATGGTCATACACATTCTTTAAAATGTGTCAAGTGCAATAGTATCACATCAAAGAACAATGGTACCTCTTTATTATAAGGCATGGCTATAGAGTAACTGAGGGGGGGGGGGGGGGCTGCACATGTGCCGCTGCCCTAAAAGTTTCACACTCTCTGTAATGCCGTGTGACTGTTTGTATAGTCTCTAGACACTTCTTTGCCTGACAATTGGCAATCCTTTTCCCTGTGTTATGATCTACTGTCGGATGTGTGGACCAGACCAACAGGTTGGTTACAGAGTCTCTATGTGGGCCGCACAAAGGTGAAGAATTTAACAGAGCCCCTGGTTCTGCCACACTCTTATGAAGATGAGACGTGCTTTACGCCTGGATATGGGCCCTCACAGATGCAATGGTGCGAGACCACCGGCCCCTATCTGCCCATCCCACCTAGACTGCCGACAGGGAGGGGAAATGGAGAGTGCTGTCTCTGTCCGATGGTCACACACATTGAGGAGTGTAACCAGAGCCAGGTGATGAGACACGGGCTATGGCGGCGCTCATAAGCCCCAGGATGCAAGTCTTGTATAATCCAGGCTTCTTCCACATTCCCAGCCTGATCTCAATAGCTGACATTATACGCTTATTAAGTAAAGTGCTGCGGTGATACTGTGATTTTACATTTACAATATACGAAACCTCATTCATAAATATTTGGTACTTTAAAATATGCAGCAGTACTGTTGATTGCAATTTTTTTTAGATGCATTTTTGCAAAAAGATTTTTTGTTGTTTATTATTATTATTAGTAGTAGTAGTAGTAGTATCATTAGTATGTATATATGCTTTGTTTTGTATATTTTTAATATAAAAACATTACAATATTTTATATTTTATATGACAGCCTTACACTATTGCACATGGTCTAGAGCCATGCAAAAAGTTCCTTCCTCCAAGCATATTTCACTATATTACATCTCTGAACTGAACAAAAAGTCATGTTTGTAAGTTACTCAAAGAAAGGCCTTAATGACTTGCGTGTTTGCATAATTTTTAATGTATTTACGAACTTGAGATGTTATTAGATTTTACCGAGAACATTATTAGACATATGAATGCATTTTTTTACACGTTTTACCTGAAACAATCAATGCACATTTTTCATAGTTTTTCTCTGTTCCAATTGATTAGTAAAGTTTCTTCACTGTAGCTGACTTTCAGTGTGCCCCCAACCAAAAGTAAGACCATACACACCCATCTAAGACAACACATTCATGGTATTGAGCTTTTATGAAACAATGCATACTTTACTTGAGACCCACTGCAGAAGAAAAAAAAACACCTTTCCCTAGCCACATGTGAATGGGTTCATGGAACCCAGAGGTATTTGAGTTTGACCTAGGATTGCTGATGCATGTTGACTCTGGGTTGGGTCAGCTCTAAAACACATTCATGTACAGAAGTCTGCTTAAAATGACCTTTGTGACTTTGTAAGCCTGAAGGATTTGTTTTGTTTTAGTGATTGTGTGACTGTGTATTTTGCTTTGTTCCAAAACCTTGTCAGTTGCCTTCAGATGTAGCATGCTAAGGCATAATAGGTACACTTCTGATATGAATGTTGTTCCAAAAAGTAAGCGTTTAGATTGTTGGCTCTTAAGAAACTAAATTTGGTCAAATTCTAAGATAGCATGTCTCCTTCACAGACATTCCCAGAATGCATAACAACTACAATAATAATAATAATAATAATAATAACAATAATAAGAGTGTGTGTGTGTGTGTGTGTGTGTGTGTGTGTTGGCTTTATATGTGTGTAGCTGTGTTAATAAGGGCTAAATCATGTCACACCAAATTTCCAGAGTTTGTAAAATGTTTGACTTATACTGTATGCATTCTTATGTTCCTGAATCATCCATATGAATGTTTATTTATATGACTCAGTAGGGCTTAATCATCCTGTCATCCAACTTTACATGAATGCATTTCTTTGTGAAACTAAGTACACTTCAGCATACTTTTAAAAAAGTACTTAATACAGAAATAATATGCTTTAAAAGAATATACTTAAGTGCAAGCTGAATGTAATGTAATATATGCTTAATTGCATGTGGCTAATTTTATGTGAATATATTAATAATACTGAGGTTGCAATTAAGTAAATTTAAGATATGTAAAATGTAAAAGTTCTATTGAATCACACACTAAAGTTAAAATGATAAGTATTTTACATGTGTTTTACTTTGTAAGTCAATGCATCAAAAGCAACAAGAGTAATAAATTAGGATGTAGAATGCACTTTAAAGTAAAACTTTTAATCTGACATTGTTACATAGCGCACTTTTTTTTTTAAAGTGTGCTTAAGTGTGTTTTGCTCTCTTTATGTCCTTACACTTAGGTGCCTTTTATTTTATGCAAGTACAGTTGAACAAAAATAACCATTTAAGATTTGAAGTACTCTACACGTGAAAATCTACTGCAATTTTTCCACAAGGATTATAACATAAATGCAATACACAATCTTTGCAAATCAAATGCCATATTTGCAGAAATAGATGGCATAGGTGACAACAATCATCAGCCAAACCTACTGTGACATGTGTAAACATCAGTCACAGTAGCTCAATGAAATGCTGTCAGAGAATTATCCTGGGAGGAAGTGTACTGACATACACATCTCGTCATAATCAGAGTGAAATTCTTAGGCTTGCTCTGTGTCTGCTCCGTAATGGCTTGAGAACGGGCCCATGCTTGAATGGCTGCCATTGTCAGACCTTTGATGGAGGCGCTGAGATCTGGACCCAGATGAAGCGGTGGTTTGTGTGAAACAGGAAACAGAATCCTAACCTCCTGACCCCTGACCTTGGTTTGATGAACCTCTTACACATGTGGCAGGGTGGTAGGGGTCACCATGTCCCAGATAGCCCTCATCTGCCACAAATCTCCTCCACATTCCACACAAGGCCATCTTTAAACCTGCAGCATTCATTTCAAAGGGACTCTGAAAGAAAATAAGCACAATGCTTTGCAACACGGACGTTGCTTTTATTAGATCAGAATGAAAGAGCGTGGCTACACCTGACACTTAACAGATTATAAATTGCCTTTTTATTACCTATGCAAATAGTTGTCTTAGTAATTTGGTTTAGATATTCCATGAACAGATGTTAAGATAAAGGTTCAAAAGGTGCAGAAGTCTTTGTTGTCACATTTTTCTTACCATAAATGCAGGAAATGGGCTTGTTAAAAGGATTTAGCCCAAACCTAATTGTAATTTTGCATGATCTATTCTTCTCACGTGATTAACAATCTGTTGTTTTTAGAAGTGACATTTGCCTGCCTTGGTAAACTGTTACCATTCTCAAATTTCAGTAAATAACACATTGTTTCTCACGGCCTAGTGCTACATTAAGTGCTAAGTGTAACATTTGATCACAAGTCTTGTAAAACTTCACTCCTTTGTTATTTATCAACATCAGCACATGCTCGCTGTCTGCTAAGCTAATGAGATAACAGCTCATAAGTGTGTTGTAACTCACAACAGTGTGGTTTTACAGTTACATGGTCATGTAAATATTCCTACAAATTCATAAGACAAATGCTTTAAAATACATACAGTTATATATACATACACATATATATACAGTATATACACAGAAATAAGATGCTGTTGAAGAACCTGTTTCAGATAATCATGGCTTTGTTCTTGAATCCTTATATATTTTTGCATGATCCATTCTTGCTTATTAAGAATGGATTTCACTAAAATAAAATAAAATAAAATAAAATAAAATAAAATAAATGTAGTTGAATATTATGTAGAAAAATAATACAAATAACTATATATATATATATATATATATATATATATATATATATATATATATATATATATATATATATATATATATATATATATAGTTATATATATATATTATAAACACATATATATATTATAAACACACAATAAAATGAACAAAATAAAATAAAGTGATCAAAACAAAAAAAAATAATAAATAATTGAAATAAAAAATAATAAATACTATAATAATATGAGTGATATTATTGTAATATAACTGTCTGACACAAAAATTGTTATGTAGACATGCAAGCTGAATTTCTTTTTTTTTTTGTACAATAAACACATAAGCACGCAAGTTAATGCTTAGTTAAAATACTCCTTTAATGTCTTCCTGAGACACTAGGGCTGATGTTGGTATTTGTAAAAGCCCCAGTGTTGTTGTGTTGCCTGAGTGAAATGCAAGTGATGCGTGTCATAGTGTCCCGACACCTTCAGCACCTGGTTTGACACCTCTGGCACCTCAGGTCTACAACATTTTCACAATAGATTGCTCTCTGTGGGCTTTGCCGGAGACCTGTGAACATCATTGAGTCGCTTCAGTCCCAAAGATGTTACATCCTCCATAAACCGGGCCCTTTTCATAAACATGCCCTACCCTGACTGCGTCTGTCCCGATGCAGTGCATTGTAAAAGCTGGCCTTCCTTTTGTGCATGCTGTAAGTGCGTATGAGGAGCAGAGGGGTGAGAGGTGGGGGACAACACTCGTGCGGTCGTGTGCGGGGAAGGATGAGGGTGGAGTCATGTTTACCCGCTCTATTGTCTGTCAGCCAGGAAGGAAGAGGGTCCTGGACGGCTAAATGAGCGCAGGTCTAACTGTCCCCCAGTGCTGTGATCTCAGTGACTGAGCAAAGAGGACTGTGGGATAGGCAGGGCCAATAGTGCAAGTACCTCTGCTGCATTAAGGATATGGAAACCCCCCTCCCCTCCCCGTTCTGCACTATTTCTAAAGTCACCATCGCTGGAATAGTGCAGACTCCTATTGTATGCAAATAGCTAAAAGTAGAAGCTTCCTGAACATGACATTGAGATTGTGTGGCTGTTTTGGCAAATCCTGAAATAGCAGGAGGAAAGGAAGGAAGGTGGAAGTGTGTGTTATTTGTTTACTGAAAGCACTTTAGCACTGGATTAAGCAAAACTGTAAACGTAGCACGTGGAGGAGCGTTTGAACCTCTGTGATCTCCTAACTGACTCTCTCAGCTTATCACACCTCTGCCAGCTGCTCCACCTCTTTGGCACCAGAGTCTGACCCACACCAGCAGCTTTCTAAAGAAACCATTTGCAATTCGTACAGTTAGACTGGTTCCTGATAAACAAACAAAGGACCAGTTCAAGCAGTTGGGTGACATCATTATTTGAGAGCACGGTTATTAATCTTTACCTATTTGCCTTTCTATTGAGTACCTTGTCAATGGATTTGTTTATTGCTCTTTTTATGACAGTGTATGTGGAGGACTATTTTAGGACTCAGATGGGGTACTTCACTATTTTCAAATAAAATCTTTACCTCACAACGTTTTAGTAATTCTTCCTGAAATCAAAGATGTTACTGAAGCCACTTTCACACTGAGGTTCCAGATAATACACGGGTAATGTGTCCCGGCAATTGTTACCGGATCATTCGATTTTAGTTTATTCACACTGCCAGTGATTTCCCTAAATCTGTGAGTACGTTCACACAACGTAATGACACGTGAAATTAGGATGTGATGTGTAATGTACGAGCTGAAAACACTAGGCACGTTAACTTTCATTTAAACTGGCGGACAATCTCAGCATCAGCACGGATAGTGAACAGCTCCCTGATCTGTGCCTCATTACATTTTGGACATATTTTTTCGATGCGAACGTTGATCTGTCTTCAAAACACCCAGTAAAAGAGTCATCAGTACGACACACCCTTTACAGCATTGGTGCTGGCTTTTGTCCATTCAGAGCTCGTTCCGAGACTGAACCAGGCAATGTTACTAGGTCCCCAACCCGGGATCAATTAAGGAGTCAATCCCGTAACGTGCAGTGTGAAAGGGGCTTAACTAAAATTAAAGATAGTTCACAGAAAAATAATTTATTCATCCTCAAGCTGGTCCAAATCTGTATGAATTTCTTTTTTATGTTGATCATAGAAGACGTTATTTTGAAGAATGTGGGTAACCAGACAGGTGCTAGTTCCCACTGACTTTCATAAGCCCCTTTCACACTGCCATTCCGGCAAATACACGGGTAAAGTGTTCCGGCAATTGTTCCCGGGTCGCTAGATTTTGCACTTTCACACTGCCAGTGATTACCCGGGATATGTGCGTGCTTTCACACACAACCCTTGAAGATCCCGTAACGACACGTGACATCAGGGCGTGACGTGTAATGTACGAGTCGAAAACATTAGGCACATTATACTTTCACTGAAGCAAGCAAACGATCTCGGTGTCAGCGCGGAAAGTGAGGAACTAACTGATCTCTGCTTCATTACAGTTTGCACATATGTTTTCGTCGCGAACGTTGATCTTCCTTCAAAACAACCGGTCATCACTTCGGGTTGAATCTGGCAATGTTACTAGGTCCCCGACCTGGGTTCAATGCTGGAATCAATCCCGGGATGTTGTTGCTTTCACACAGAAGGCGACCCGGCAATGTTCCGGCAATATGATGGGTCCGACGTGCAGTGTGAAAGGGGCTATAGTAAGTTGGGGGAAAAATTACTATGAAAGTCAGTAGGGACCAGAAACTGTTTGGTTACCCACATTCTACAAAATATATTCTGTTCTTCAAATCATACACTCAACATTGTCACTTAAATGACAGCTTGTAACTTGGGCTGGTAAGTGATTACATGATGTGGTGATTAATTAATCAAATTAAACACACATCAGATTTGTAGAAATCACTCCCAAAAGATAATTTAAAGTCATTGTTGTGTAAAGCATCAAACAGGTATTACAAAAAGTAGGTTCAGCAAGAAATATTCTGTTTGATAAAACTGATTACATATAGCCTACTCTTTTGGACCATGTGAGTAAATAAGGACATAATTGTCATTTTTGGTTGAGTGAACTATAACTTTAATAATTTATTTTCTTAATTTTATTATTATTACTATGAAAATATGAAATTATTTCTTGAATTAAATGATACTCTAAATATAAAAATAATTGTGCTTTTGCTAAATGCATATGCCAATGGTTCAACACGCCAAATGGTTCACCAAATTCGCTCAAAACGTGGATTAAGAAATAAAATGCCGCTGTAGGTTGCTCGGGGATGAACAGTTCTGCTTTGTCTTTATCTTCTGGTTGGCAAAATTGAGCAAAACAGACAACATTGTGTCTAAAATAACACAATATTAACTTTTTAATGAACTGTTCTATAAGATGAGTATCACATTTGCACTAGTGTGATATTGCACTTAGCCTACTTTCATATGATATTTCGTAACTATGTGATGTAAATATGAGATACAATCTCAAATGGGTGTTTTGCCTCATATCTTGAATTTTAGAGATATTCTCTAGGCTCCATCACGCAGTAAGTTGTTGCCCTGCCTCATATTAGTCATCAATTGACTGTATGAAAGGGATGATCCACATAGGTTTGGAGCGGGTCAAGTGCGTTAAATGTATTAATAATTTAACACGTTATTTTTCTCCATAACTAATTAATCTAATTAACACGTTAAATTTCCAGCCCATAAATTTCCAAAATGTTAAGTTTTAAACTCACATTTCACAACCAGTTATTTTGTAAGACAAGCGAATCGTATCTTTATCAATTGTTTTTGAGAACTGTTTACTCTCACAACTGAACATCATGCAAATGTCCTCCTGGCATGTGCCCAGACATCAGACTGTTCAGAATTATTATTATTATTATTATTATTATTATTATTATTATTATTATTATTATTAATAATTAATTAATTAATTAATTTATTTATTTATTTATTTATTTATTTACTTTTCATTTGCATCATCTGATTATAATTTTCATTCATTCTTTTAATTGCTTACTCTTGCTTTGAACAAACCAACCAATATTTTTAACGGGATCAATGGAATTTTGCCATTTTAACAACTTCAACTCAAAGTTTTGAAAGTGGCAATTGAAGTTAACTTTTATTTTACTATTTCTTTTTTTATCATGCAGCTACGCATTCCAGAGAGCTGACAATATGCTAGCTACGTGCTGCCTTAATAAACAAATGGTGCAACCAAAGTATGTACAGTCAATTAAATAAACCAGTAGTTACTAAAGCCCAATAGCCTTTTGAGAGGCCCAGACTCTTAGTACTACTAGAGCATGCCAAAGATAGTTTGCAGCAGAAATGCTGTGTTAGTCAACAGCTACGTTCAAATTCTTTTAAAAACTACCTGTTCTTATCTTGTTGTATGTCAACTGTTTTGACGCGCCCTTTGTTAAATAAGGATGTTGAAAAACTAAAGGTTAAAAATGTAGCTTTAACAAAAGAACCAGACTTTCACTGTACACATATATGGTTGTTTTCCAAAAACAAGCTGAAAGAACTTTATCTATTATCTGATTTATGAGTTGTCTCTAATTGTAATTACAAAAAAAAAAAAAAAAAGGAAAAAACTGTAATGGCAATGGCACTGGTATACTTAAAATCTGCTAAACTGGAACAACTAATTTTGTACTTACCGTACTTTAATTGTGCTGAAGTAGTTGCTGAAGTTGCGAAGTATATTTCGTTGTGCTAAAGTGGAACTATGGCAAATTTAATTTAGGTGCATTTTATATATATTTATATACAGTGTTATACATTTAAAGATCGATATTATTCTAAGATCATACAATTAAAACACTTTAAAACACATTTTAGGCTTGATAATAAGAAAAGTGCATTGCGCACAAGTGATACACCAAATTAAGTTGAATTATTATTTTTATATCATTAAGTCTCGAGTGATATGTTTGTAAATCTGTTAATAGGTTTGAACTAGAGTTAGTATGAAATAAATGTATTTTAAATGTATAAATGTTTACTAGCATGGACAGTTTTCCTGTTCACTTCAAGGGCCACATGTATCAGTGAAGATCCTACAGGGCCATATGTATGTGGACTAATGTGAAGCCATTGCCTCACACAGTGGATCTGAGGCTTGAGAGCAGAGCGCAGGGCACTGCAGGTTGCCCCCGGCAAGAGGTGCGCTTGCACTTGAACCATGTCCATTCACAGGAGGAGGGTCTCTTCCTTTCATCTGTCTCTCTCAGTGGAGGCCAATCCGGCCCCAGGTCCCCTGACCCCTCGGCTCTGTCCAATATTGTCACCTAATCCTTTCTTTTCTCCTGCACAATTGCTTCCCCCATCTCAGGGTTTGACTTTTTTCTCTCTCCCTGGTGCCCCTTTTCCCTTCTTTCACTGCCCTCCTCCACTCGTTAAGTCCTCCCTCGCTCTCTGCATTGCTCTCGTTCACCGTTCTCCTTTCACACTGCATACCTCCTTTTCCACGACTCTTCCTCCCTGGATCCACCCCTTCCTTTTCCCCTTCTGCAGATCATAGGGATACAGCGAGTGGCTGTGCTTTCGGGGATTATGTGCTTAGAGGCTGCTGGCCATACGATTGTGTGAACGGTGGATAGAGGAATGCACCAGAGGTGGGCAACAGGCGTACAGGGAAATGGCTTTGGGGTCATGCTTTTGGAACTGGGAATGGGGGGTAGTGGCTAAAATACGGAAAGATTAAAAAAAAAGACCTTGGGACCCCCACCCGTACTCTCTGCCAAAAATGCTAGACATTCTCAGGAAACCTTAAAAATAATAACATTAACATTCTGAATAATAATAAAAGCAAAGGGGTAATGGAAATTCAAACCTATAAGGACTTCGGAACACAAATTAAGATGTTTTTGATCAAATCTGAGAGCTTTCTGACCCTGCGTAGACAGCAACACAGCTGACACCTTCAAGCCCCAGAAAGGTAGTAAGGACATCGTTACAATAGTCCATGTGACAACAGTGGTTCAGTGTTCAATGAAACTATGAGAATACTTTTTATTTTCAAAGAAATAAAAAAATTACTTTATGAAACAATTTCCACAGTGCATTCACAAGAGTTCCATGACGCATGCGTCAGAGAAGAGTATGAGAAGAGAAGAATGCACATGCACGTGTCGTAGTCATGGAAGAGAAGAAATTGTTAAATAAAGTCATCAATTTTGTTTTCTTTGTGCACAAAAAGTATTCTCATAGCTTTATAAAATTAAGGTTGAATCACTGATGTCAGATGGACTATTTTAACAATGTCGTTACTTCCTTCCTGGGCCTTAAACATAGTAATTCCACTGCTGTGAGGGTCAGAAAGCTTTCGGATTTCATCAAAAATATCTTGTTAATTTATGTTCCGAAGATGAACAAAGGTCTTATAGGTTTAAAATGACATGAATTTCAAACATAGTATATAGTATATTCACAGAATATGATTGCTCATCCTTAACACCCTAAAAACATCACCTTTTTTTAAAAGGTCAAGGGTTTTCAATCTTTACAGACCTTGCAATCATCACTTATACTCTTTGCCAACCCAGAGATCCACTATATAAAAAAGATAGATTTTCTCATAGGAAGCTTTTGGAATAACTTTCATCTATACTGTAATAATATTTAATATAAACTGCATTATATAAAACATTACATCTAAAAGATGAAGATAATAAACCTTAAGGATACTTCAGGTTGTCTGAGGAAAGTTTTCTCCAGACACCCTGAAGTATCTTGAAAGTTAAAAAATGACTACAGTTGGATTATGACTAAGCTTGCACAGAATTCCTCAGAATACAATCACTTGCCATTCACACCCCACTGAAATATTTTGCCTATCTACAAAGCCTTCAGAACTGAACTAGAGAGCAGTGCTCACAGTTTTCACTCACACTGTTTACATATTTAAACCCACTCTGAAGAATATTTGGAAGACAGAAATTACAGCTTTAGAATAATTATGTTTTTATGTTTTTGAAATAAGTCCACCAAAGGTGCATTCATTTTATAAAACAATAAATAATACAACATATATAATCAGCATGGGAATGATTGATGAATAATCAATTGGAACTGAAGCACTTCTTTCTAAATTGTAATATTATTTCACAGTATTGCAAACTTCTATATTGGTAATTCATATTTAACCATGTAGTTGTAGATGTAACACCTTCAGAATACAGCTGCTTGTCAACCTCATGCTCTTTACAAACTGTCTCAAAATTGTGTTGACTCCACTTTTACATTCCTTCCCGGACAAAAATGGTGAACCATAACATATAAATGGTCTTAGTCACCTCCAATGTGAGAGGTTATATTATCTGCATGTAGTGCTTAATAACTGCATCTGAAATGGAATGACTTGAGCTCAGGCTTTTTAGACCACAGGGTGTTCGTTACTAATCACTGGTTACATGACTACATTATGAGTACCTGAGTGTCCTCAGCGCTTCATGTTTTTAAACATGTCTGCTGTGTGTGAAAATGTGGTCAACCGTAACCTCAACCATTCCTCGACCCTTGCCAAATGCTGACTTAGTGTCTGTGATTTTTGGTAACTCTACATAAAGGAATAGTTCAAAGATGAAATTTCAGTCATTATTTACCCTCCTTTGTTGGTCAAAACATTGTTGCGCTCCATGGAAAGTTTCACAGCAAAACCTTTTCCCATGTAAAGCGTTAGTAACCATGACTGTCCGAGTTGTAATTAGGATGAAGCACCATAAAAGTACTCAAAAAAATTATAATTGGAAAAACCACTTGGAATATAACACAAACGTTTCATGAACTACGTTTACATTTTTAGTGACAACCACAGCTGAAGTTTTACTAAAAACTTACTTGTAAAATTACAGGTACAAATACAGTAATTACAGGTTTCAACTATTGCTTTATTACTGAAAGTAAAAAGCTAATAAACACAGTTTTAAAGTGCTAAAAGGATCAGAAGCAGGTCAGCTGTGTTTTATGAGCAGGATGTTATTAGTCTGAAGTGTGCAAATGCTGACAAATGTCCCATCATCACAAGCAGCACATCAGCTGACAGAAACAAAGTATCATGCCATTTTCTGCTAATGTATTCGGCGCATTTGATGTGCTTGACTGTTTCGGCATGATCGGTGTAAAACTTTTTATACTCCCTGATTATTTTATTCCTTTCAGATAAACAAACAAGCTTTTTTTTCCCCTCCGGGCGACTGCTCTGCAGATGGTCTCGGGTGACTTGCATACGGTCTGACCGGGCTTTCTGGCCAACGCCAGCCCTGTTTCACTGGGTGGCATGATCTTCTTTTCTCTCAAATCTCTTATGGGCTTTTTCTCATGTATATCTCTATCATTTCAGCCCCTTAATGAGGATTGGATGAGCCCATTGATGTTTTTGGGGTCTTGGGGCCCGCTGTCCGCATGCCTCTCAATGAAGTCTCCTAGCAGCAGTCATCGGCCTCTTTCTTCCCCGGGTATTGTCACCCCTGAAAGTGACTTACTTCAGGCCTAGTGTGCCTTTCTCGCTCACTGTCTTTGTCTGCCTCTCCATGTCTCTTTTTCTCTTTCTCTTCCACCACTGGCCGTTAATGCTTGAATAGCTATTAGTGGCCTCCTGCCAATGGACCTCATCCGTTCTTGACCCCCTCTCCTTTTCGCACGAACGCACGCACACACATCGCCTTACTCCATATCAAAAGGAAAACATACTTTTCCGTTTCAGCTGTTGATCTACTGAGGTGCCACAAGCCTGGATTCTTCAAAGCTTCTTTGAGGCAGGTACGCAACTTTAAGTCAGCTTTTGTGTGTGAGGCTCCACATTTGCAAATTTCTTCCCAATGCCACTCATAGTGCAATAGGCCATCCTTTGCTCTGTCACATCAGTCCTCACATTCGATCTGAAGGCTGTTCTCTCAGGCAGCTGCTGTTTAGCGGCTGTTCTGTAATGCTTTCCATTTCCATGAACTCTTTTACGGTTCTGAGTTTCCCCTCTGCTCTCTTGAATGGTGCCCAGTTCAGAAGCACAGAGAGGGGAACATTACAAAACCTCCTATGATTTAACCCACCTGTTCATTGCAAATCAGATCTTTTTTTTTTTTTTTTTTTTTTTTTTTTTTTTTTTCATGATTAGCATAGTAACCCTCATGCATCACCCAACAGTGAGAATTTGTATTAGAAACTGCTCTTGTATTTTGAATGTAAGCCGTGATTATAATATACATAATCATATATATATTTGTTTTATTATAATACTAAATGAATAAATATAGTCAATCATCTAACTGACAAGAATTACATTTTTTTTTTATGAGATCTCCTAGATAGCACTTATATTATGGTAAATTATAATTCATAATTTATTAATTCATATTTGTCATTTTTTCAAGTATGCCAGGGGACAACTTTCCTGACAACATAATGGGAAAAAACAGCTTAAATGAAAATACAGTAGTCCTGTCAAACGATTAATTGCATCCAAAATAAAAGTTGTTGCCTACATAATATATGTGTGTATACTGTGCATATTAATTATGTAGCCTATAAATAAATATAAACATGCATGTAGATATTTAAGTTTTTTTTAGGTTTATATATTTATATATAACATAAAATATAAGAATATGAATATATAAATATATAAATGTAAACATTTTCAAAATATATACTTTATGTGTGTGTACAGATACATAATATAATATAAATATACACAGTACACATACCTATATAAAGTAAACAAAATGTTTATTTTGGATGCGATTAATCAGTACTAAAACAGCACAGACATACACATAAACAAACAAAATAATATCATAGAGAGGACCTCTACAAAACCTCATGACTGCATGTCAATAAGTATATAACTAAAATATTACATAACTCTAATTTTTTATGAAAAGACATGGATAGTTCAGGCTGAATGTGGTGTAGCTATCCTAACTTGATGACATTTATGAATTAATAAATGTAAAACATGTTTTACTGTAATATATTTATAAACCTTTCTTAAAAATAAGGATTAAGATGGGAACACTCGCATGTAGCCACCTTTTACCACACATTTCTGGTTATTAAATACAAATGTTAATAAAATAAAAGCTTTTCGATATAATTTATATTTACACAGAGTTTTCCTTTCTTGGATGTCATTTAGCCAGCGGCCACTAAGCAGAAAAATCTTCATGTGGGTTAACCTCATCATGACGGAGCAGTCTTTCCTGCACTCACACGCATATGTACATTCCTCATGGCATCATCTGAATGAATAAATATCCCTGCATATCATTGTGGTCATGATTACATGACCTCTCTCTACCAACCCTCCCCCTGGGGCCTGTGTAATTGGGATAAGAGACTGGGCACTAAAACTCCACAGACACAGGCGCCTCTGTGAAAACTGCCATCACCCCTTTTTCATGTGATCACAATGCACTGGAATGCATACACTAGTCACACTAGTGGCCCTCTGCTCCACCTCCAGCTGTCACCCACGTATCCCTCTGGCAGCACTCTGATCAACCGAGCCCGTGGGCCCTGCGTCATCTCCGAGCCGCAACCCAATATGCCTGGACCCACTTGATATACCCTCTGTACTCTGTAATCTTTCTTTGCAGTCACATTGCACAATGGGTTCCCAAGAGAGCTCCTCTGCTCCTCCTTCCTCTTCTCTGGGTGCTTAGGAGCGGACAGTGTGCGGAAATTGCCCCTGATTTACACACAACAGCTGCAGAGAAGAGAGGTCCTTTTGATCGGCTGGAGCAACATAGATGTAGCCCTTCCTAATTTCACCTGTTGTGGAACATGGAGCATAAGGACTACGCCACAAAAGTTGGTGCGTTCAAGAGGAGAAAGACAGTGGGAGGAATACCCATCAGCAGTTGTGCTGGTGTCACTGCGCCCAAGCAATATTTAATCAAAAAGCTGTGGATTTTGCAGAGGGATTGCATTTTTACTATTCATCTCAAAGTGCAAGTATGTGCCCTGAGCCACCAGCAAGTATGGTTTAAGGATGTTTTTTATAATGGCATCGCTATTGTTGAGGAAGTATGCTTGCCACAGTACTTCCAAAACCACCATGACTTCCCTTATTGCAGGCTGAAACCTCATTGGCCGGTTTGTCAATAAAGATAGAGCTAACTGCAAGAAAGCTACTAGCTGGCAAAAGTCTCTGGCCTTACTGGAAGTGGCTGGAAGTGTTGACAAAGGCAAACTGTTCCCGTACTTAACATGAAACTACTTTACGAAAGAGTTATGCTAAAAAAGAATCACAATCACCAAATGTCATGCCCTATAAGGACAAATAAGTTGCAATTTGATGGCCTCCCATATTCCTCTTTGTCATTTATTCTTACGTTAGTGACTTTACACGCAACAACAGCATAGAAAACGTAACATTTTAATGTCTGACTATGGGATCACTTCCAACTAGCCGTTTGTGAAACAAAGAAGGAAAAGTTATTGGGTTGTAGACGGTGGTGTGGAGGAGCCACTGGGTTTCTGTGTGGCCTGCTAGTCGGGTCTTATGCAAATCCACATTCCTACATGTTCTTTTATTATGAGAAACTCTTTTATCTGTACTGAGCATGCTTGGGCTCTTTTCTTTCTCATATCCCCCCTCGTGCTGCCTTTTGCCTTCTAAACTGATTCTTTAAAGGGATATCTCAGTGTGCTAGCTTCATTTAGGCTACTTTTCAGTATCATGCCAAAGTTGTTCGTTAGGCTAAACTGACTTGGAAGCACAAAAAGAAGACAACAAGGTGTTCTGCAGCTGCTCATCTCAGACCGGGGTGGGACAGTCCTGAGTGAGGGGCAAGGCATCTACCTCTAGGAGCCCAGGCGTCAGTTCACTCTGACCACTCTCGATATAGATGGATGCCTGCTTTGAACTGAGAGCAATGCCTTCAAGTCATGTCAGAGTGGAAGTATATATGAGATGAATGCATGATGTCGTAATTACCCGTGGGAAACTCGAGACTGTACTGTTGTGAACAATAGTGATCTAACATGCCAGAGTATATTACTCATTTAGCTTGTTCGTGAGGGGACAGGCTTGCGTAATAATCATTAAAAAACACATTTCCCATAATTCTCTCTGGCAGCACGAACCGCTAAAATACTAATAATAATAATAAGTTAGCAGGCTGGGTAACAGGAAGGGGTTATCAAAAGGGATAAGGGGGTGTGAACAACTGCCAGAAAGAGAGAGTATATGAAAGTGTAAACGTACATGACTCAATTGATTTGATAAAACTGTGAAAATGTTCTGTGATGGTAGACTAATTCACATTAATCATGAGGCAGCTTGCAAAGATCAAACTACCATCTTTCACAAAATTGTGCATGCACACATCCCTTATTTCTTTGTTTATTTTATTAATTTGCTTATACTTTTGTCTACTGTCCTTAGCACAGCTGAACATCTTTAACCATGTCTGCATCCATTTCATGGAATTCCCTTGATTCTCCGACAAAATCAATTCAGGAAAGATGTGAAAAGGTCCAACTGGGTCTGATCAGAAGGTTTACAGCCCTGTTTATATGAGCACACAAACAATCAAACTATGTTATGATCACATTTTTCAGTTATAACTCAAAATAAAAGGGACTTTGTTCTAGTTGTCCAACATTTTGACATGTTGTTGTCATGCTCATTATTCGAATTTTAGTTTTAAAACAGACTCTTTTTCCCCCCTTTTTAATTATTAAAAAATGAAAAGAAAAGGAAAAAAGGCTTGACCTACCCTACCTGTCAGAACTGGAGTGATGAGAAATAGGGGACACAAAAGGTTAGCTGGGCAGGGCATGTAGTGACCATTTGTCTTGGAGCGGCCATTAAAGCTGGAGGTCGCAGTTGGGGGGAATGGGGTCAGGTAGAATGCACTTTTGATATGGTGATACATTTTGGGAAATCCTTGCAGTGAGAGATGTGGCGAGGCTGTGGGAAGATTTGCTCTCCTTTGTGGTGAGCCTCTCAAGGCACTTGCATTGTGTCCCATGAGCCTCTGAACGGGAAATGATTCCTTTAATCATGGGATAGACCCGACATGGGCTGCATTCGGGCAGCGTGGGGGATCGGAGTCTGCAGTGAGCGCTGACCACCAAGCTTGCCCTCCCAGCAGTCCCTTCAATTCTGAAGATGGACATCCCATAGAGGGGACTGCTGTGAAAGACAACTGCATAAATGACTATTCTGTAGACAAGCTAAAGTCTAAGCAGAAAGTCAACTGCAGTCATTTTTCCTAGGTTCATATCTAATTTATCATTTGTTTCCCATGAACATGCTATTTTGTAAATTAAATTTTTAGAAAAGATACTTTGGTAACCCTTTTTGTAACACTTTGTTTTAACGTGTCCTTGTTACATGTTACAGTAGATTAGATTAGATTCGATTATGGAGTATGAAACTAATCAATATTACTCAGTACATAAATGTATAATTCTAGTGTAATAAGGACACCTTAAAATAAAGCGTAACCAATACTTTTTATGCAATTATTTGTTGGTTTTCTGTAGCCACTGTCACAGCAACTGGCTGTTAACATTTCTAAATAAAAGTGTTTTAACCTCTTTTGTGTGTGAAAAATTGACAAGGTTCTTTTTTTTCACACACTGAGCCCAGTGCCTTCTAGGAACATCGGGAAGCAAGGAGAAAATGAGGAAGTTATTTTCCTCTCTTCTCCTATGACAGATACAAGACTTATGTTGAAGTATATGTGTTTTCACTGAACATGGTGAGAGAGGTGAGAGTTGTTTAGGACAGATGTTGAGTATAAAATTTTCCCAAATATTATTCAGAAAATGATTCAGAAATTACATCTTTCTCAGCCGCCGTTCCTCTTTTGGAGATAAAGCATGCTCATAAAAAAAAACATCATACTGTCTAATATATACAGGACCTGTCAGATGTATATACGCTTTATGGTTTTTTTTGTCATGGTAGCCATTCTGGTTGCAGCTTAGAGTGAGAGCCTATAAAAAGTCCCTTGCATGCCTGCATAGTGTCGATGACACACTGCATTTTATGACCTCTGCACTCCAATTGCTGCCATTACGGCCCCAGACAAAAGGTCCTCACAGAAACGTACATATTTTCCCACATGCAAAATTGGAAATTGGAAACTTCCTCTCACAAGCTACAAGGCTTTGTGCTGGGCAATCATGAAAGGCCTGTCTGGTGAAGAGGTGGAGTGGGGGAGAAGCAGAGCTTTGGAAGAAGGGGGGGGGGGGGTCATGTGTGTGCTTGGCCTAAGGACTGAAAGCAGAGACCCCTGTTTTTTGGAAGAACAGGAATGTCTTTTGAAGCAGACATAAGCACCTAGCATCTTTCAGAAGGAGAGCCCAGCTGATGAGGTGACATAGATGAGAAAAGCCATCTTGGACCAGATCTCATCTGAGCTAATTGCAAACAGGAACAGCATACTGGGATGCTGCTGAAAGTTTTTAAATGTGTCAGAAAGTCAAAGCAATGTTTGAACCCTAACCCTAATCAACAATACTGCAGGGAATTCAACTTAATCCACAATAATTTCAACACAATCGCTAAAGTAACTAGCCTAGATTCTGAATAGAACCAAATTGGAAACCCTGGCTATGGTAGCGTTTAGTCCTTCATCCAGGATCAATGGCTGAACTGACATGGACTTTATTTTATGTCAGGGAGTGGATATCACTGTAACCAATGCTGTCAGTACAAATCCTGAGCAAAAATTACACCATTGCAAACTGGATTTGCCATCAATGAAATCCAGATTTGGAGAGGAATGCATGGTATGGCTGGAGGGGAGGAGTTATAGAGGGATGGTCAGTGAGCTAGGAGGGGGGTGGGTGGCCGGCTCTCCAGTACTCATTACCAATCTGTAAATATTTACACTTCCACATCATTACTTCCCAATCATCACATACTCGATCATGTATGAATCAGAAAGGAGTGGAGGAAATGAAAAATAAACTGTTGTCAGTGTTCTGTGACCATTCATTACTCTCTAAAACCAACACGTTCTGGTGTTATATCCGAGACACAAGGAAATCAACAAGATTCACATGCTTATAAACCAATTTTATGCCAGTTTTACCTTATGTAACTGAATCTTAATTGTTGCTACAAAGTGCAGACTACTTTTAGAAAAGATCTTTTAGCTTTAAAGCAAAGGTAAGGACCATTGACCACCTAGATCTATGTTTATAGCTTGGGGTAATTAATGAGACCAATCAAGGCTTTATGAAGGTGGCCAAAGCTTGGCATCTACTCTACATTTACCATACTAAACTAGATTTGGGATTTGGGACTGATTGCAATGAAGAAGTGCTTTTGTTACAGATGCTATACAATACAGGATAAGATGCAAGCCTATGTTAACCAAGACCTGTCCCACATGTAACGAATTCTGAATATGGGTCACCATACCTGGCTGTACGACATGTCACTTTTACTCAGTTACATCCAGTAGCACTTAGCTAGTCCAGTGATGAAATTAAAGGTACTTCCCAGACCTCTTCAGTGATCAGCCTAAACAGAGCATAGCAGAAATGTGACAAGAAATAGTTGCTTAAGTCTAAGTGGAGGCCTCTTTCCAGATCTTAACATGGAAGGACGTTTGGGAAAGGGGGCTATATAGGGGTCTGGGGCATTCCTGCATCTCTGTTAGATTTAAAGTGTCTCCGATTTCAAGGTAGTCAAATCACTGGCTTCTCAAAAGTGAAAGTCTAGAGTTTCGGGTGAATACCAGAATTCCCTTTCATTGCTCCTCTGGTGGCTACAGAGAGCCTCTGTTAAATAGCCCATAAGCCTGTAAAATGGCAGATGGGGTCTGTCAGGAAAGTCAAAGACCACCAGTAAAAATGAACATGTTGACACTGTTTGGATAAGCAGAGCCAATGAATCCTGGCTTGTTGTCTACAGCTCACAAAGTCACTTCCAGTTGGAGCAGCATTAAATAAACAAGTGGGTTTTCTTCTCAACACTCCTCAAAGTGCACCACAATAATCACATTCAGATATTTCCTCTCTCTCTCTCTCTCAAAAAAAAAAAATCAACTCCAGTATTGTTTTGTGTGTTGGTGTGTGTGTGTAGGCAGTTTATGGCTAAAATTATGTTATGTCGTAACCAACTCAGCCTTGGTTATTTTAAACACTCGAGTACTGAAACAAACGGATAATGTAATACTGTCAGACACAAATAGGTTTTAATGCAAGAAAAGGGCTACAGCTTAAAATACTATGAAATCATTTGGTCATTCATACATTTACAGCTATATGAGACTGTCTGGAAGCTTTTGAGCCAAAAAAAAAAGGCATGTTACAGTTTAATTCAACACTGCATTCCACAATAAGGAATGCCTGAGTCCCTTCATTTGCTAATACTATTGTGAATTGCCTTCATTGTCTCCTTTTACCCCCACCTCCTCTGAAGAGACCGTGCTGTAAGTTTCCAGCACTCTTTAGTCCAGACCCAATCCACGTCACCCCAACCTGCCCGTCTATTCCAGAGCTTTGATCTATAGAGGATTTGAAGAAAAAACAGGACCTCAAGAATAGCCAAGGCTTATTGCAATCAAAGTGAGCTAAAGTACAACTAAGTATGTTTGAAATTCCAATACTGTCACTTTATAAATGTTTAAACTTGTAGCTTCCTCTCGTATCTTCTCACATGGTGAGCAGATAAAAGATCTTCGTTTGTTGTGGATACAATGAAGGCATGCAAAACGGTTAAGACATTGTGACACAAGGTTTGCACTTCAGTGGGATACTGAAAATCTAGATGAACAGATGATAAACAGTACAATATTGTAAAGCCATTAGCTTGGGCCATAAATACCAGAGAACCTGAACTTTAAGGATTCTGGGACCTGGATTTCCTGACCATCTAAAGATCTGGACTGGCTCCCTAAACAGGTCTGACCAATCGCAGACACTGAGACAGCATCTATAATGCTGCCTTTACAGGTAACATCAAATCCTGTCTTCTAAGATGTCTTTATCTGTTGTTGAATGCAGCCTAGATGTGTTTCTTGTTGCCTAGGATATCCCCGCAATCCAATTGGTGGAAAGCATAAAAATCGAGCGGTTTTATATATTTGAAGGAGCGGTTTAAAGATGCCTTGGAAGCCTGTCTCAAACTAGCTATATACACAAATTGCTGTGAAGTCATTGACTGACTGCCCAACAAAGCTGCAAATGTTTTTCGCTTCAGACGCAGCCTGGGAAAGTTCACCCTTAAATCAATCAGTCAGTGTTGAACTAGATCCCTGTTTACTAAATATAACAAAAAGCAGAAAATTCAGAAAATTCCTGTCATCGGACACTATCCTCACAACACTTACATTACCTGAGAGACTCTTTACAGCACTGAAAACAGATATTTGCATAATAGTATTCAGATGCATTAGTTGTTTTATTACGTTTTTGACCACAGATAGATGTGATATATATGTATATATATATATATATATATATATATTTGGGAAGTCGTGGCCTAACGGTTAGAGCGTCGGACTCCCAATCGAAGGGTTGTGAGTTCGAGTCTCGGGTCGGCAGGAATTTTGGGTGGGGGTAGTGCATGAACAGCTCTCTCTCCACCCTCAATACCATGACTTAGGTGCCCTTGAGCAAGGCATCGAACCCCCAACTGCTCCCCGGGCGCCGCAGCATAAATGGCTGCCCACTGCTCCGGGTGTGTGCTCACAGTGTGTGTGTGTGTGTTCACTGCTCTGTGTGTGTGCATTTCGGATGGGTTAAATGCAGAGCACAAATTCTGAGTATGGGTCACCATACTTGGCTGAATGTCACTTTCATATAGACAACTCAGAGAAGTACTGAGAAGTACTGAATGATGTCTTCCTCTGTTGCAAGATGATTTATTGGATCTTCCTTTGAGGGTTTAACGCAGAAGGAATTGTTTGTATACATTGTAGACAAAAGGGTTGCAGAGAGAAAAAGAGAGACAGAGAAGAGGAAGGAAACTTTACCATGTGTTGAGGAGACAAGCTGCAGAACTGTTGAATGGGTAGGCAATGACACAAAGTTAAATAAATGCCACTCACATTTGCACAGCACAATCAAAGCCTTCTCTCACCACCACTGCATGTCTGTGTGTGTTTGTGTGTCTGTGTGTGCGTGTGTGATTTGGACCGGGCCAGATCCAGTACAACAGCTAAGCCGGCTATGTGAAAGCAGTGGGGTTATGCAGTTGAATAAGGGACAGCTGCGGCCCTGAGGCTTGTGTTGACACCATACACAGTGTGTGCATCTACCTCCTACACCCTACAGTCTCATCACATGCGAGAGGACACTCAAACTGCTTTCCAGTCTGCATTGTAATCCTATGCACTTCACGGGTGTAGGTAAAGTAAGACACAACACCTTAAAACAATAGTGCACCTTGTTGTGGCTTGCTCAGAATTAAAAAGAATTGAGCTAGATAATGACATAAAAACTTTGCAAAACTGACACTGATATAGACATTAATCAAGATAGATGCCAAACTGCAAACGGATGAAAATGAGGCTGTAAGGGATAGAACAACAGTCTTTACAGTGGCACGAACTGTATAAAGGTGCTAGATCATGCAATTTTCATACTCAGTTTTTGTTTAGTGATTTGTTTTCTCTTAAAAAGGCGTTTCGTCAGCTCGATAATCTTTGTGATGTAAAACAACAGTTCAATCCATTGAACACACTTAACTTCTATCCCTCACATAGCCTTGTTTTCATTCCTGTCAAAATTTAAATATGCAACTACCCTTACTTTCAAGCTGGATTCAATCAACTGTGAACTGAACTGACCTGAATAATAAGACAATAACCTCCTGTAGAGCTTATTATTGCTATTGTTTCATAATTGATGAACTTTGCAATACTGACAGTTACTGAACTGAACTAAAATAGCATTGATATAAACTGAACTGAATAATGATTCCATTATCTTCGGTAGAGTTGAAATTCAATTTGTTTCATCGCTGATTAATTTTTATTTATGTTGAGCTGAATGCACTATATAAATAAATGTCTTAACTTGTTACATTATGTTTGCATTTGTACAGCCATTAGCATTTTACAAGATTATCTATTGCTAAATTAAGTGACTCCAGTTTTATATGCCAAGCATTCATAAGCCAACTTCTGAAAAGTAAAAACACATTGGTTCTGTAGCATGGCAATAGCAAATGTTTCAGGTGAGACTTTCTGTTTGTCAGAACAATGGACAGCAGCTAGGAGTTTTAGTGACTATTCTAGTTGCAGGAGCAATGCAGATAATACACTTTAAACCCACTTTTCATTCCTACATTTAAAAACTGCAAACGCAATGTTGAAATCCACCTAGGATGGACAGAGTTCGAGATCCAGCCTTAGTATGCCCACATGCTTCACTTTAGATTTATTGTCTGCTCTTTACTTTTACTCATTCCTCCCCCAACTCATTTGACTTCACTAACAACTTTCCCATCTCCACTAACTTCTCTTGTGGTCTTAACCTCTTTTGCTTCGACATTGATTTATAATCTCAATGACATGAAGAGCTAAGCTAAACTAAAGCCTATAATAGTGAGTGGTCTCAGCACTGTTAGTGGCTGACCTCCATGGCTGACCCCTCTGCCCCAGGTCTCTGATGCTAAAAGTTACTCTTATCACCTCCTCTCACACATTCTGACAGAGGCCTTCAAGATCCTCAGCTTCATCTCCATATATAACTGAATGATGAGTTCTTAATTAAATATCGTCCAATATAAAGTTATATCTCATTCCTAATAAATAGCCTGGATAGCTTTTTGGGCTCAAACTGCCTCAGAACGTTTTAAGACTTTTTAAGTGTTTTTATACAAACAGTCAATCTGATTAAATATATTATTTAATCCAATATTTGAGCTTTATATATATATATATATATATATATATATATATATATATATATATATATATATATAATTCCTGTGCATTATTGTCTAGCAAGGACTGTCACACATCATGCAGATATATATATATATATATATATATATATATATATATATATATATATATATATATATATATATATATATATATATATATATTAGGGGTGTAACGGTTCACAAAATTCACGGTTCGGTTCGATACGATTCACTGATGTCACGGTTCGGTTCGGTACGGTTCAGTATGTTTTAGATACAGCAAAAAGAACAAATTGGCAACAAAGTATGTTTTTTGTTTTTTTTTACATTGAACAATGATGGAGCTATTCTTTACCCATCTTCTATGGTGTTTTCTTAGCAGCATACTGTATAAAACAAAAACAGCTCCTTATAAAAAAAAATTGAAAATGTTATATTGTTGTAGTAGTTATGAACAAATACAAAGATGTAACTTTTTATATGGAACTCTATAACTCTTTATATTGAGTGTGTTTTTACTCAATTGGTTCTCTATAGGGCTTATGTTTTTTGGAACAAAGCAGGAATTACGGTCTGGCTGAAATGGGCTCGTGAAGGAATATAGTAACGGGGCTAAATTACATTAAGAATGTGCTTAAAACATGCGTTTTCCACTATAGGCGCTCGCTCACTCAGCACACGCTGAAGGCTAGTTGCAAAATGACTAAAGGGTCTTTCACACAGGACGCGATACGCGCGGCGCTGGATCCTGGGCTCAGCGTTGCCCTTCAGATACAACGCGATTTGCGCTGCACTATGCCAAGAGCAAAGTAGGTGGAGTTTTCAAAACTGCCCGTGCATACGTTCTATTTATAACAGTTCTTCTATAACGTGCAGGCCTGTTAATTGAATCGTACTGCTCAGGAAATTCCGACACAGTACAGTACTAGTCCATTTTGATTACCGTGCTTGTTTGGATGCCCCGATCGATTGGTAAAGTGCACCCAAACACCAGACCTGTTGGTTATTGGAGGATCTTCTATTTGTGGTCTGTTAAACGCATTGGCCATTTTGCAACGAGCCTTCAGCGCGTACTGAGTGAGCGAACGCCTGACCTGAGTAGCCTAACATAAACATATAAGCTGGTGTTTTTTTTTTCTTGTTCGGTGGTGTCAGGGGCGTTGCCTGTTACGTCGTTTGGGTTATTGGGCTACCTTGTTGAACGCATATCATTATATTTCACAATTTTTTCTTTATTTTCCAAATATAATTAATTAGTCCAACGAACCGTTCGGTACATAATGCGTACCGCGTACCGAACCGAAAGCCTCGTACCGAACGGTTCAATACGAATACGCGTATCGTTACACCCCTAATATATATATATATATATATATATATATATATATATATATATAGATAGATAGATATAGATATATATATATATATATAGATAGATATAGATATAGATAGATAGATAGATAGATAGATAGATAGATAGATAGATAGATAGATAGATAGATAGATAGATAGATAGATAGATAGATGCTACTCTCTCATATGATACTGAAAGTAGAAAGCATCAGGTATGTTTTACATGTTTGATGTAAATAAATATAGTTAAAGCATTAACACAATCCATGTGTTGAAATAAAGAGCCTATGTGAGTTCAAAGCCTGGACCAGTTTTATCTGCCCTGAATCTGTAATCCAGACGAGAAGCTGTAGGGAATTTGGACCAAGATGAGTACGGCCCGTTTACAGAAAGAGGCTACTTTGTTAATTTTATGTTAAACTGTTTTATGAAATGGCCTTTTTACTTAAGGGCTTGGCTGAACGTTGTAGTTCTGTTTTAAAGCTCGAGTCAATCCTGATTTATTTGCATTGACAAATGGCCATTGATTGCTTTAATGAGAAAACTCACACACATGGGCAACAACAAAGGTAGGGCTACGTGTGGATACAGGATTGTACCAAGGGTTTAGACAGATCCCTGCATTTGCTTAAAGAGCCCCTGTGTGGTGGTGTTAATTGTAATAAGTATGTGTAAGGAAAGAGTGTGTAAATGAATGCAGAGAGGCTTCCTGCTTTATAAATACCTGAATACTCCAGCCCTTCACAATTGTAAAACAGCAAGGATGCTTCAGCCTCCACTGTCTCAATTACACGCTCAACAATTAGCCAGTGTTTGTGGGCTTGGTGCTCTGTTTACGAAAATGAGAAAACATCCATGCATACGCAAATACCATCAGATTCTCCTATCAGCACTCCAGATGGTCTACCTCCCATTCACCCCTTCCTCAGTCTGACACCATCCCCCCAATCCGCACAACACCACCCGTTCCACCATCTTAACCCTAATGAGGCAGCTCTGTCTGGATTCAAAAGGAGACCCGTCCGGGTCATATCAAGGAGCAAATTTAAATGAACTGTTTGTGTTTCAATAGGTTGCCAACGGAATGCGAGCTTCTACATTATGAGCCCCCACAGGGTGGTCTTCTTGCTCCTTGAGATTCACTTTAGGGGTCCTGCCGGGGCGCCATGGCAGTGGGGGTTGGATGGGTGTAGAAGTTGGAAGTTTAGGGTGAACTCTAAAGCTATTGTGCTGGCTATTTCCTCTTCCATTTCATAAGGCAACATTGTCCAAAAAATAGGATCCCCCTTTTAATACCTGAACTGCATTTTATATTGGAATTGAAATGGAAATGGAAATATTGGAATCTTCCAAATTTAAGTTTAGCAAGGGCAAAGAAGACATTGTAAATTTATAATTTCCAAACAGAGCTTGGGAAAGCTACAGGAGGTGATCACCTTAGAGATTACCTTTGTGACAAATGAAGAAACATCTGTGTATGAGTGTCTCTTCAACTGTAAGTACAGTACATTCGCCTCTGTGGACTTTCAGAAACAGTTTACACACTGGTTTACAGATTTACAGTACACATGTTTGTTTGTATGCATTCTTTAATATTTGTGAAATGATCAAGTTATATTTAAATTGATTTCTATTTATTTCTCTCTTTAGGGAAAATAAAACGGGTAGATGCGACAACACAAATGTGGGACATGCATAATTTTTGAAAACATTATATAAATCACTTTCACACTATAAATTAACAAGCAGAGAATGGATTATTTCACGCTTTAATTAAAATGAACAAAAAGTAAATAAATGCAAAAAAAAAAGATAATTATAAGGAAATTTCAAACACAATATTTGCATCGTAAAAAGTTTCCAACACTCGTGTAAAAAAAATTACAATAAAAGCTGTTGTTGATACAAAAACTTGGTAACTTGGTAAATTATGCATAATGAAATATATCTAAACCTAATCATAACCCTAACCCTAATATTATATGCATTCATTAATATTACTTAATACATAAATATATAATTGCACTGTTACAATGATATCTTAAAATAAAGTGTAAACAAATCTTAATAAAACATAATTTTGCCTAAAGTTGCAGAAATAACTGTTTGTGAACATTTTTAATTAATTGGCTAAGAAGTACGTTGAGTGATCCTTTTAGTTGAGACTGGTTTGAATATATTTAGCGTAATGCAAAGCTTGCTAATATAATAATCTGCAGCACATCACACACACACTTATACATAAATGGACAATCTGTCCTCAGTAATCTGTTTAAAGCATTTGAATAACTGAAGCGGAAGTATGAGGGCTGTATGATGAAACCTGTAATCTCCCAGGAAGTAACGCTGGCAAATAAGAGCATTTGCATGTCTGATCTGAGATTCCTCAAATGTGTTTCCAACTGCTGAATGAAGCATTTCAAACTGTTGTAAATGAAAAAAAAAATAATAATAATAATTAAACATCTAAGAGGAGAAAATGGCTTAATGCAAATACACATGTACCTTAGATTTTTTACACACATGCTCACCAAAAATTTAGTTTAATTCTACATTTGTGATGATTCTACAATGATGCAACATGCGTAGTTTAATATTATTTTGCGCTAAATGTTCGTCAAAGCGTCATATACTGTATATGCCATTAGCAAATCACTCGAATTGTTGGTCAAAGTTTTTGAAAGTAGATAATATATCTCTACTAAGGAGCTGCTGATTGTGGTGCATTATTATTTTTGGACAGGTTAGACTCACTTGACATCAAGATCCCAGACTCGCACAGTGCTATTGTCTAACCATCCTTGCTTGTAGGAAACGTGAAGTCCCTGATAAAGCCACCCACTTGGCTGATGCTTTTCACACAGCATCTCTCAGCTCTCCTCAGGTTTTGTGCACTGATCCAGGGCTCCCACTCTAAGGGGCCCAGGCACAGAGCCATTCATCACTAATGAACAGAAGAAATCAGCCTCGTTAGTTGTAGCATGGCGGAAATGCTTAAAAATACAGTTTACAGTTTTCCTCCATCTTGTTTGTGAACAATAACAAAAGGACACTTCTTTCCGGTGGCACTGATATGTTCATTGACATAAATACTTACTTTTAAGAGATGAACTAAAGATTTCTGAAGATTTCTTGATTAGTTGGATCAGGTGTGTTTTATTAGGGTTGGAGCTAGACTGTGCAGAGCTGTGGCCCTCCAGGAATTGAGTTTGAGACCAATGGAGTGGGGAATAGAGAGGAAGAGGAAGAGTGGGAGGTTGAGAGAGAGGATGGAGAGGAGGAGGAGAAAGAGGAAGATGAGGAAAATAAGGAGGAGGAGGAGAACAACAACATGGAAGAGAAAGAGGAAGGGCAAAGGCAAGAATCAGATATTTTAGTTGATGCGTGCCAGGGTTGGATCAAGCATGCAAGAGGATTTAACCCCTGTTGCGTGGCCAGGGCCTATATCTGTGATTATTTTAGTTGTTGTTTGCTGTTTTGTAGTGTACTCTACAGTATTAAGGAGTAAAACACTTGGGAAGTACACTTATTACTGGTTTTTGCATTGTCTTGAATTTGTCTCATCAGTGAGTAAAACAGTGTTTAAGTGTGTGTGTGTGTGTTTGTCATGTCTGAGAGCAAATTTTGTGTTTTAGAAAGATTGGGTTGTTTTGAGCGGAGAGCTTCATTTTGACCTGAATAAAGGAAGTTTGGGAAATTGAGTTAAAAATTATGGATTTGTGTTTAGAGTTTGAAAAAGAAGGCATAATTTCAAGGAACGTGTTTAATTAAGCAATCGAGAAAAGCTGTAATCCTAATTGTTCCAATATCTTAGGTAACCTTTAGACAAAACAGAGAGGGATGATGGAGGACACACAACCTCTAACTTGATGGAAGTCACTAAATACTGATTAAAATAAAGATTTAATAGAACATTAATGACAAAAATACCCATCTGTTATATTATGAAAACTAATTAATTGAAGTCATGTTTATGTCCTAAATTTGAATATCATTGCAGATCCTGTCTCTTCTCAGTTTCTTTTCTGTCCACCTGAGTGGCAAAAATCCAATAAATAAATAAAATATTAAATAAAATACAAATTATATATATATATATATATATATATATATAATTTGTACATCTTATTTGTTTGTTTTTCTGTTTTTTTTTTTTTTTTCTCTTTGTGCTTGTGAGGCAGGTTGGTGGGTAAGATGGCTAACATTTACATTATATATTGTGAATTTTTTAAAACACGTTTCCCATGCAACTCTGCACACCTAATAAGCATAACATTGTAATTAGCATAAAGGTGAAAACAGAGCGAAAGCATCACAGAGAAACATGGAGAAAGCATCTCACCACATGCAGCACATTAGGAAATGACATGCAGGTGTTTTATAAACCACAAGTCAAACAACTACTACAACAGGAATGCTGAAAACATGGCTAATTAGACTTCATAAAGGTACAACGTGGGTGATGCAGCAGTTGTCATGCTGTTCCTCAGAGGTGGGCTACCGGTGCTGTGATAGTTGCTAATAGATACACAATAACAACCGATGCATTCCCTCCTCCACCTACTGCCCAAAACTACAACACAAGCGGTACCAATAAACTTCCCTTGAGTCCAGAAGAAACGTACCAATATGATTCATCATACCTGAAACCATGTGATTAATCTCAGGTGAGATTATGCATATAATGCATTATAACAGTCACATCACCTGTAAAGGAAAAAAGAAAAAAGAAAAGAAAACCTTAGAGAGTACAAAAATGAGATGGATTATACTAAATAAAAACTACAAGCAATCTATGAATTCCTCATTGCATAGAAACACTTTGCATTTATTAAAAGTATTTGGTTGAACATTAATTTGTCTAGTAACAGTTTCTTATATCTTGCCGTGCATCTTAACACAGAGATAATGACTCAGGAACATAAGTCCGGATGTCAAAGCAACAGCAGATGCTGTAAATTGGCAGGCAGCCCGGTGTCTAGCATAAGGTGATAAAACAAATTGTTTCAAGCAAAACTTAATTTTGGATCATCCATTTATTCTTTTAAAGGACACGAGAGTTAAGTAATGGTCTTTTAAAAAGATTGTTCATCGTTCAACTTTGTAGCTGAAGCTTGCTTTGATGAATGAAGGGACCTGTGCATATAAACAGTGTTTATTTAAGGTTTGCTGTGTAATTACTAACTTCTGTTGTACATGGATTTTATATACTGGCTCTCTGTCCTGCATTTCAGTGCAAATAGCTTTAGTTCACCCACAAAATAGAATTGGTGCCCGTTTTGTCATTCTCATGCTATTCCAACTTTAATCAATTAATAATTAACAATCATAGGCATTCAGGTATAAAATGAGTTTCCGGCACACATAACTTGTGCTATGTTTAACTTAGGCCATGTGTAAAAACACTGAAACACAACTGCATTACACAAGCATTCTGACAAAACAATCCTCTTAGTTTCACTGAACATTAAATGAATTTAATTAATAGGATGAGTTTATGTTATTTAATAAATAGCAATCTTTAACTATGGTAAATGCCATCACAATAATTAAACACATTTCCATATTTCTCATTTTAATAATAAGATGAAGGATCAGCTCTATTCATTCATTCATTCATGCGTTGAACAATAGCTTAAAATATCTGCAATTTATTTGTATATTATTTGTTGTAGGAGCTCTTCTAAATATCTATATAATAGTTAAATGTAAATATTAAATAGTAAATTGTAAATGTAAGAACATGTTTGTTTAAAGTCAGATTATATTATATCAATTTAAAAACTATATTTATCATATAATGATAACTATATTTATCATATTACTCCAGCCTTCAGTGTCACATGTAACATCAGTCTATCACATGATCATTTAGAAATCATTCTTATATTCTGATTTTATTATGAGTGTTGGAAACAGTTCTGCTGTCTAATATATTTGATGAATAAAAAGTTAAAAAGAACTGCATTTATAAAAAAAAAATCTAATAATATATATTATAATAATATATATTTTTCTTTAATATCACTTTTTATCAATTTAACACATCCTTGCTGAATAAAAGTATTGATTATATAAAAAAAAGAAAGAAAAAAAATTACTGACCCCAAATTACTGACCAGTAGGGTATATTGTTATTACTAAATATTTATATTTTTTTACGTGCAGCTTTATTTTTTTTACTAAATTTCTCTTGTTCCACCCAAGAAAGAAAGTTGTACAGTTTGGAACAACATAAGGATAAGTGAATTCATTTTTCAGTGATTTTTTTTTTTTTTCATGGTAACTGAATTACAAGCAGTGCAGAATGAGCTTCGGATATTAAACGAGTTAGCAGGTGAAGATAAAAGGGGAGGAAAAAGCAGCTCAGTCTTGAAACAAACCTACTGTGGAGGCCAGCCACAAAAAAACTGCATCGACCACATGTAACAAGCAGAAATTTACGGTCATTTAACTGCTCTTTCCTGTGAGGGCTGCTGGAGGCAGCAGGAAGAGGCTTGCAGCCTGCGAGGCAGTCAACTGTGTGTTTTCTCTCGAATGTCACTCTGCAACACAAAGCAGATGAGTCCAGAGAGGGCAGAGAAAACAGCGATAGATCAGGGGAAGAGGAAAGTTTGTCTATGTGGGTGTGCATGAATGTGGTCGCACTTTAGTTAAAAGTTCTCAGAGGTAACTGCTGCATGCGCTCACTGTGTGGTCATCTAATCAAGCTGTGATTGGCCAACAGCTAGCCAATAGGAAGGCTGCACTTCAGAACCATTCATGAAAAACTGAGCAGATCTAAGTTAGAGTAGCTAAACAAACAGGATGTGCAATGTATGTGAAGGCTATCACACCCCATCGTGCCTTCCTTCATTCAGCTCTACAGTACATCTTAGACTTCCTACTATTTGCTGCTGCACTTCTGCTTAATTCATTTATTTTTATGTATATTTTTCACACTTCAACCATACAAGGGCAGACGAGTTTCTCTCTTCCTCTTTTTAGAAAATTATTTTTTATCTTTCACACCGTTTTTTTTTTCTTCCTGCAGATTGAAATCATCTGTTTGCAGTTCCCCATTTGTTTAAACTTCACTCTTCTTTAATGTGTGCGACAGATTCTTTTTTTTTCTTTAACACGGATAAATCCCTTCTCAACCCTTTTTCTTTGCTAAGAAATATCCTTAAAAATCGTTCATTAACATTCTTAATTAATACTTAATATGGTGTTTCTAGTCTAAAATGACTGGCCTTTTAAAAAGTGCTCGGAAATCTCACATTATGCAATACTGCCATCAAATCTTGCTCAGTCTGTTTGTCAACTTCTTTCTTGTTAAAAGCAGAGGTGTTGTATTTCTCTTTGAGTCTGTTTGGTCATAGGCCCCGTTGTTCTGAGCTTATGCATTATTTGTAGATCGTTTAACTTAAAAACTGAGGTGAAATAAGCACTGATCAATGAGGTTTACGAATGGTCAGTTTCAAAATGAAATGCAAACTTGTGATAACTGAAAGAAAACCAGTTGTTAAAAATATATAAATCCATAATGGTAATGTAGCATAACTCTAAATTTATCAGCACATTTTTGGGTTTCTGGGAACACTAAATAAAAAGGAGGAAGTTGTTATACCCTGTGTAAGCAAAGTCAGCCAGTTTTAGTACAATGTGATAACACTGAAAAAAAATAAATACTGTTCGAGTCAATATGACTAGACATGGAAGCTACGAAGAATTTGTATATGGTGTGATTTGAACATGTGAGAAATTCATGCCTAATGCATATTTTCCCTAGCATTAGCTGACAAACTGTCATACTGAATCTGTTATTTTTAGTGTTTTGACAAAAACAAAACTTTCCACCCACGCCAGCGACAAGAGGCAAAGAAATGTGTTGCTACTAGTCTAGTGTTTCCCCGGAATCCTGCCATTATCCCTGGACAATAATCATTTCAGTCATGCAGTTTAACACAATTGCGTCTTATGGTTTGCCTGGAGCAGTTTCTTAGGAAAGATTCATTCCAATATTTCTTTAGAAAAAATTCTATGGAAATCAATGACGTCTTTTTTTCATGGATAAACCTGTCTGGGGTACATTCCATGTGAAAACTGCAGAGTCTCCGTGAAGGACATATGCTTCTTAAGTTCTCAGTGTTTGAACATGCACCAGTATGAACAATGAGGTGAAGGCGTTATTCAGTTCTACTTATATCTAGAAACATATCTTGGATAATGTAACATTCCTATCCGGTATAGCAACTCATTGCCCTGATTGCAATTTTGCCATTGTCTTTGTAATTCTCACGACTGTTTATACATCTCATTTGTGAGCTCTTCATTGTTTAGTATTTTATTTTTATTAGCTCCTTTTATTCAGTTCCTCCCCTGGAAATCCTGGAGATGTGTGGTGGATAAGTAGCAGGATTTTTTTTTTTTTTTTTTTTTCTTTTTTTTTTTGGAGACCCATGTTGTGCATGCATAAAAATGTTCACTCATAAAAAACAGTTGGAGGTCTCAGCAGGCAGTTTCCTGAAGATAAGATATTTAGTGTTAGGGATGTGGCTATATTACTGTGACATATATGACTATGTGACTATGCATGTTATTATCTCACTTGCTCCTGAAGAACTGAAGCAAATTGCAATCTATGGCTTAGCACATTCATTTTTTTTTTATGTTGCTTAAACTGAGCAAAAACTATAGTAATCATTTATTATTATCATCATTATTCGGTCTATATAAAACAGTCATTGACTGACTGCCAGGCTTCACATTTCAGACACAGCCGTATTAAGAGACTTTCCCACAGAAGCAGATTTTGTAATTGGATCACTGTTCAAGAGTTCCATCACATACTAGTTTCCAGTTATTTGACCAAAACAGATGGTGCAGATGAACCCTTACCAACATCCAAATGGTTGAAACACTTTTTTTTTTCAGAGCAAGGAATCAGTTGTTCTTAAGGGATGTCGTCTTTGCCTGAGGTTCCAGTGGTCGTTAGTTGGTCTGGATGGTGAAACATGGTTGTCATTCACCTGTCAGACTGAGTCACTGCTCAGCAGCGCTGATGGCAGGAACGAGGTAGACGTCTGAGGGAGTGGGGTGGGCACTTAAGGGGGAACAGGGGTCACATTTGCCATCAGGATCGGACACAGTCTTGCATACTGAATTGACCTCTGCTGGGGGAGCAGTTGAAACGTGCTCCTCGAACCGTAAATTTTGGACCCTTGTCTATTGTTTCCAAACTAGGTCAAGGGCCTGTGCTATCAAAATCAATTTGAGCTGCAGATTGATTGAAAAAGGAGGGGTAGAGTAGTTAAAAACAAGGCTAAGCAAATAGCCTGAAAATCCCAAGGTGCTATAGTTAATCTGTATCTAGGGATGCAATTAGTGATGGTGGGCATATGGACCTTAACATTAAGAAACTGTATGGCAACCCCTGGGAAACAAAATAGACTCGCCGCTGAATTGTATGGAAAATGGAGACCATTGTGTTAATGCTCTCAAATGAAAAATCAGGAAACAAAAGGTGATCGCTAACATGATGCATTTACATACATATGTTTAGACACACATTGAGAAAAGTACCCAAACATGTAAACGACATGCCAGCTCTAAAACAGACATAACCCTATGCACAGCTTCAAAGACCCTATATAACGCATTGTTTTCTGAACAAAGTAAAATGGGTTGTATTTAATTCCAATAGACAAGGTTATATTTTTTTGTATTTCTTTAAATGTGAGACAAACATTTTATTTTATTTTATTTTATTTTCTCAATCTACATCAGAATCTGATGCTGAGCTTGGTTTATTAATTTAATTTAATTTAATTTAATTTAATTTAATTTAATTTAATTTAATTTAATTTAATTTAATTTAATTTAATTTAATTTAATTTACTAATTGAGCTTTTCTTTTATTTAATTTTATCACAGCAATCTGACGTAGAGCTTGGTTTATTGGGTTGTATTTGATTTCAGTGGATGATATTATTTTTTGTACTTCTTTAAATTTGAGAAAATGTATTTAAAATGTCATTTAAATTCTTTTTAATCTTTTTTTTATTTTGTTTTGTCACAGCACATGGCATAGAGCTTGGCAGTCCACAAATATTGGGTTCTATTTAATTTAATTGGATAAAATTTTTTATTATATATTTATTTATATTTTGTTTGTTTGTTTGTTTGTTGTTTTCACATTTATATGAAATAGAGCTCAGCGGTCCATAAATTTGTGTACTGAGTGATTGATTGTTTTGCTGAGAATCATAATATTTACTTACTGAGCAAAAAAGATTCTGGCAATGATAAGAGGTGACAGTAAAAGTATATGCAACTCAAAAAGAGTAACTTTTTTTCCCTTCAAATAACAAGATGACCATAAACGTACAACAGACCCAAAGCCCAGCCTACCCATAACCCCCATTTTCTAATCTGCTCCTAATCTTGAACTGAGATAATCAAAGAATAAAACCGTATGTGTTTGCTTTTGTTTTAGCAAACACATAATCTCTCTAAACCTTGTCCATTCAATACCCCACTTTACCTCATGATCCCAGATTAGTGTGACTATAGGAGGCGCGTCCTGCAGGATATTAAGGAGTTAATTGATAGACGTGTGATAATCAATAAGTCTGGCATCTGTGTATTGGGATTAGTTTTAGAGGACCAAATGTAATGATATGGATTGGGATGAGCCAGTAAGCAATGAGCACATATTTCTAATTAAATCATCAATGTGGCTGAAAGCCATAGAGCCTGTAGTAAAATACTTAAACCTCCCTCAGCGAACACTTTAATGCGCTTTAATTGATTCCTGCCAATAATATAATTAATTAAGACAAGGCCTGCTCTACAAGAAGAAGGAAAAAAATGCCTCTGGGTTCAGCAAAATCTACTTGCTTATTAAAAACATGAGTGACTTAAAGGTCCCGTTTTTCGTGCTTTTTTTAAAGCTTTGATTGTGTTTACAGTGTGCAATATAACATGTGTTCATGTTTCACATGTAAAAAAAGCAGTATTTTTTACACAATTCACCTATCTGTATACCGCTGTTTTCACTGTCATAAAAACGGGCTGATGACTTCCTTGTTCTATAAAGTCCCTCCTTCAGAAATACGTAACGAGTTCTGATTGGGCCAGCGGTTACTGTGTTGTGATTCGACAGCAACTTCTCCTGGAAACGCGATTGGGCTAGTTTTGTACTAGTTTTGAGAAGCAAGTGGGCAGGATTTGTTTTGAAAACCTGGCAATGCTGATCTGAATGCATGAGCTGGAGATGTACTTCTAATCACAGGAGCGTTTTTACTGACGAGATGCGCATGAAAATCACATTCGATTTTTTTGCACAGCCCTTACATCTAGTTAACAAAGCTAAACAGCGTTGCCCTTTGTGTAATAAGTTACAGAAACTGTTAAATGCACAAACTTAAATAATAAAATACACTTACCGGTTGTGGTCCATAAACAACGCCTTCTCCAGACAAAGAGGGAACTGGCATTAAACTGATTGAGATTGAGGAAGCTGTCCTCAGCTAAATGTGCTGCACATAGTTTTACATGTGGATCATAATTTTCAGGAACCGAGTTAAACATAAATTGTAACCATTAATCTCCAAGTACAGCGTCCCTGGGAAGACCAAACAAAGGTGATTGGACTCCGAGATGAAAATAACAGTGTTTCGACGACAAGGCGAAAAACACAAACGCAGCACTTCCTCCATCGGAGCGCAACAAGACCACGCCCCCTTTTTGTGTATTCATGTGGGTGGAGGTTAGTCAAAAAACTGTTTTAGTGATGTCATTACTGCAGGAACAAGAGGGATGTAGTCCAAACGGGTCGTTCATTAAAGGCAAATTCTGTTTAATAAAATATCTCACTTGGCATTGAACTTTGAACTTTAGAATTTTACAGATATTATTTATACTCTAACAACAACATTACACACTAACTAAAGTTTAAAACATGGGATCACGAGGAACGGGACCTTTAAGTGAGTATTGTTTTATTATTACAGCTTACAGTTTCACATTGATTAGTGCTGCGTATGTTTATTATCTCTACTATGCAAGGATGTAAAGGAAAGTAAAGGATGTGCACTGCCTTTGTATTGTTACTAAGACTCCACCAAAGTATGAAACCCAGTGCTAAATGTATTGTTATAGTCCCTCATATCTAACACAGCAGAAACAATGAGCTGACTCGGGCTCTATTTCTGGAAGAGCATATTTTTATTACACACATCATAATCTAAATATATTATTCTTTGTTCTTTGTTGTTGCAGTGGCATGCTGTGTTATATCAGTCAGTTTTCAGTAGTGTGTAAATCATTACAAATTCTCAAAGCACAGAATTGTTCCCCAGTACCATTGTTGAACTGTTTAAAAATAATCTAGGATCTTAAATATGTGCTATGGGGGAGAAGGAAAAAATAGACTGTTAAAAGTTAAATTATCTTAACAATGGAAGTTGGATTATGGTGCAACTAAAACAGACTTTGCAAGACTGACAGGAGTAGTGTGTAAACACTTTAGATAACCCGGTGTCGATAAATGCGAATAGATCAGCTGATGCTAAACTTATAATATGTCTCTGTAAAATAAGAAAGGCTGGGGTAAGAGGAAGACAAGACATTATTACAGTCCAAAGAGCATGAAACAGTATCTCGTCCCCTCCCTTCCTTTTTTTGTATGACACGTCGGCTCTTTCTGAAGTTGGTGCTTGCACAACAGATGATATTGAGGTGGCCATCTGTATTAATCATAAATGTATGGAGGAAGTCATAAGACAAGATCTTTCACCTTCCTTTAATTGTCAGCTTGGTATTGTTGGGACATTTGGACATTAACAAACAAGTCCAAGCCCAAATTAATTCTGATTCTTATGTAAGAACACAACATTACATCACTATTAAGACACATGACTTTATTCTTGCTTGCCTGTGCACAAAATTGTGAAGGTAACCCTCTCAACAAAGAAGTTTATCCAAGTGTGCTATTAGTATACTTCTTTCAAACTAAAACTAGGAAAGTATGCTTTTAGTTTACTTTTTATGTACTTCTCAGAAATGGGCTTTATCCACATAAATATACTTAAAATGACATTTAAGTACACTTGACTTATACTTAGACAAAAAGTCTAATTATATCTGAGCTATACTTGTGCTCCTAGAATCTGTGTTTTAATTATTATAAGGTAGAGGGCGCTAGTACACATTTTCTGCACAGAAAAACACAAGTGAAGAAAAAAAAAGAAACAACAGATTAAGGTTGTTTAAGGTTATTTAAAAACCCAAAAATGAATGTCCTTTTATTATTATTATTGTTATTATATTCCTCAATAGTTCGATATAATACACAACCCATTCTCACTCCAAAGGCGTCAAAAACCGAAGCATGGTCAAGCGCCCCTAGCGTCACTTTTATGACGCCAAATGTGCCTCTCGGCGTCGACTATCGAAGCACTACGACCTTCATTGCTTTCAGTGGGAAACTTTTGGCGTCAGAATTCGACACGAGGACATGAGATGTTAATCGCTATGAAATCACGTTCAAGAAGTCTCATTCAGCACACATCGCGCGATACTTGCTATCAGTTCCACAGTTTGGGTGAGTAGTCGTATATACGCTCTTTTAATGCCTTTTATCAAATGTATTCTGTCTTCTTTATTAATCAGATTAGTGCCATATGTTTAATCGCTGTATTATATCGGTCATCCGCGGCTGTCTTTGAGTTTCATTGCGTTTAAATAAATGAACACAGCTGCTAATTAGTGTGATTAAACTCTATCTGTCACGTGACGTGCCATAGACCTTCGATCCGTTTTATATTATTATTAATTTCAGGATCAATGATGTAAGTTGTATTTGTAGTAAAATCATGGTAATCACGACACAATAGTAATAAATGAAATGTGAAGTTAAAACACAGTAAATGGGACATTAGTAACTGTAACTGTAGTTTTACTATGATATATTAATAATCAATACAACAATACAATAATCACCAAACCAGCTATGTTTGTATCACTGTAATGTTAGTGTTTTTGTGTGCTTTTATATGACAGATATCACAGTAATCATGTGTTCTGTACCATGCTTTTAATACCTTTTAATGTGAATCCAAAAAAAAAAAAAAAATCAAATTAAAAATAAATAATAAAACATGTATTTTTCCATCTTGCAGTTCATTCATATCAGTTTATATATATATATATATATATATATATATATATATAAATATTTTGCTCACAGATCATTATTAACATTCTGTATATAATTCAATTTTATTTTCTCTCCCCTTTTTTATTATTTTTATTTTTAGCTGAAAAGACGTAAAGGCAGTCAGCCCAGTGGTGTTTCTGGAGAGGGATTCCTTCAGAAATGGAGAAGACAGAAAGCTGCGGAGGCAGATATTTGCAGCAGTAAGTCTGTGATAGTTTTTCTCTTTTATCAAAAATTCCTGCTGTTATAATTTGTACAGCATTTGTTGTTTCTTAAACTGTTGCACTGTCCAAATACCCACACTTGCCATCTTTTCACTTGACCACTTGATTACTTATTTGAAGTCTTTCCTGTATTTGGCCTAGTGTTCGAGTGAGCATGATGACCACGAGTGTGTGTCAAACTTTTCATGACCTGATGACTGTGTTTCCCAATCCTGATCCTGGAGAACCCCAGCACTGCACGGTTTTGGCGTCTCTCTTATCTGACAAACACACTTTTGAGGTCTTGGAGTCTTCACTGATGAGCTGATGAGTTGAATCAGGTGTGTTTGATCAGGGAGACATCTCAAATGTGCAGTGTTGGGGTTCTCCAGGACCAGGATTGGGAGCCACTGCCTTATGGGACACTTATGTGTTTACAGAGATTTTTAATATCTAATTATCAATATTTCACATACTGTACTAAACACATCACAGTCTTAATAATCCAGTTTAACACTTGTATGATATTGTACAAGCCCCAGGACGGTCTCATCTGACACTATCAAAAGAATTCATATGACTATAGCTTGTTATTAATTACTTGCTTTCAATAATGGATTCATTTAACATTTAATTTTACAGCATCTTTACAGAGGCTGCTTTTATGGTCTAAACAAAACACAGTGTAATGTATAAGTTGAATGTAATGTAATATTTCTGTTTTACAGGATTGTTTGAGGATAACACTGCAGTTCTCCATCATGCACAAGGACTCACCTCGTTAACTCTTTATCCCCCACACACACAGATATGGTCCCTGGATCAGTGATTAGACTTTGCAGTGGTTTGATTTTTGCAGAAGATGTAACTTTGTTTTATTTATAAGCTCATAATGAATACATTACAGAACCAGTGATGAAAACAATAGTTAAAAATAGTATGTTTCGTATTGATAAAGCATTTTGTTCTCTTTTTCAAGCTTCATACAGTGAACTTTTTAGACTTTAATTAAGAGTTTTAGTAAAGGAGATATTCATACACAGTCATCCCCTAGCTCCAGTCATGAAGTGAATTCATGATGTTATGTCAAAGCTAGCAGGTGTTTGTTTTCCTGAACACTTTCTCTGTCTTCCATTGTTCAGACAATCAGTGTTTATTTGATGCTGTGCTGATTGAGTTTTATAGATGATATTGCACACTTGACATGCATGTCTTCATGGTGTTTTTTTTGTGAGTTTGAAACATTAACATTGTGTTGTATAACATTTTGGTCAATTTAATTTTTTAAATAAAATTGATCTTTTTCCAGTGTTCTCTGAAAGACATACTGTATTTACTGTTTTGTTTTTTAATTAAAGCATTTTCATTTGCATACTGAAAATAGTTAATGTTTACAACATAACTGCCTTTTTATTTTTTATGGTGGCAAAAACGAGCTTGGTGACAGAGGATGCAGTGTAGTAATTTGGGCATGTTGTCTTTAAATGAGTTTGACATATCAATAAATAATGGAAGATCCTTACAAAAATATGCATGTTTATTATGCTTTATGTATTTATTTGTTCATTCATTCATTCATTCATTTATAATTTCTGTTTTTATTCCTAGGGTTCAAATGGTAGAGAATGGTAAATCACAGAAACACAAATGTGAACAATTTTAACTTTAAAACACAATGTAATATACAATGTAAATTTTAGAAGCACGTCATTTGATTAGTAAATATATTTGTCTTTGGTCAAAAAAAAAATATACAAATCTTAAAAATGTGTCTTATATTTAATGAGAGGAATCTATCTGTTGGATACAACTGCGACTGCTGGGCATGTGCACATCAATATTGCCCAATTTTTGTCAAGCTGAACAACGGAGGAAGGTGAAGACGTTAATAAAACAGAATCTAATAAGTAGCAAGCTTAATCTATTGTTAACCGAATCTATCCCTTCAGCCGAAAAACGAAAGACATCTGTCATACATGGATAAGGAAGTGTGACGCTGCTGCTCAGCTTTGATGTCATTGGCTATGACTTTTCAGGACAGTCTGTGGTTGGACTATCTTTTAACCCATATTAAACAGCGCATCATGTTAAAAAGTATGTTTTGCTCCTATCATCACATTAGTAATATATTAAGTCAACAATGAAGTGTTGCTATCTTGAGAAAAATGACATCTTTAGCGAGATCCTAATCCTAACCCTAAGCATAACTTCAATGAACTACAAAAACAGCCCCCTAGTGTTGCCTTTCTATAGATAGAACGACGGAGGCTTGTGGGTAATGTAGTTTAAAACTTTTTATTAACGAAACTAAATAAATTATTTATTTTAAGGTAAACTGGATATCTAAATATGTTTATTGTGCAAACATCTGTGATATATTTGAGAGGCAGGCTGAAATGTGGTATTTTACAGTGAGCAATATTTAAAATGCTTTTATGCCAGCTTTCCACTTATTTCTGAAAACTGAGCTCAACATTATTTTAGCAGCATAGCATAAGTAATAATCCTGCCCATTTTCTCTTTGATATGTTAATTGGACTCTGATTTACAGCCATTTGAAATGTACAGTTTTGGGCTCTTCCGGGGGGTGCTACTGGGCCCCTGGGGGTAGCAGGGCAGTAAAACCTACATATATGTATTCTCCTCATCATGAACAACAAACTGAGCTGAGTCACATTTATATCTGACAGTTTTCACAGTCCTCTGTTTTCTATTCTATTCATCTTGGCTATTATACCTTTTGACAGGACATTGTGAGGCCATCTGATGAAACATGGAAAAATTAGAAAGAAATGATTTAATAATGAAAATAATAGATTATTTCTTTGATTTTTGAAGTAAATGGCAAGAAATATAATGGATGAACCTGCAACAACTTGCCATTATCTATTCCCCACTGTAAAGCAGTAATCAAGGACAATGTATACACATTGTGATACTTCACTATTACACAAGGACAAATTCATGCAGTGCTAATAATATTAATTTATATATATATATATATATATATATATATTAGCATTATATATAACTAATTAGCCGAAATCAGTGTAAAAATGTCCTCCTCACCCCCGTATCTTGCTCCTCATGTGCTGGACATCAGTAATGTGCGTGCTCTTGGTTTTAATGCAGTACAAGATCCACATTGATCATTCCTGCTACATTCTCAGTTATCCCTCAAGTGTTTGTAACAAAAAAGCCCATGGAACCATATTGTAATGCAGAATAATTAATCTTGTAACTCCCTGTATTTCACAAAAAATGTGCATATTTGTTACTAAAATATAAAAAAATACTTTCTGGTGTACTGATGTCCCAGATGTTATTAATCCGATCAAAAATGTTTATGTCTTAAATAAAAAAATAATCCCAATAATTAATATGTCGTTTTTCCAAGTCTAAAATAAACACATATGAGCCTACCTAGTAAAATGATGTATTTACCAAGAATCTTCAGAACACAATATTCACCATTTTCATTTTATTGAAGCATAGACTATAAAGTTGATAAAGTAGCATCAAGACAAATAAGATTCAATGAAAATAATTATCATCAAAGATACATTAACCTCATATATAAATCAGTTCACACAGATGAGTGATGAAATGTCCTTAAAAGTCACACAGTCCCATTCAGTCAACTGTGATACAGATCATGTGATACATATAAGACATGAGATACTGTTCCAGAAAATAATGATTCCCATCATCACATCTAAACTGGTTTCATCTCCCCATCGTGTTCTTCTTCTCTCGTGTCTGGAAACTGTTTGTGGTTGATATCCAGCACTGATGTGGTGTAGCTTCTCTCAGTCAGAGGATCTCTCAGTCCTAACATCCCAGACCTGGTCAAAGTGAAACAAACAATCCAGATGAAGTTGTTTAATGGACAGAGAGCTCAGCTTATGTTCTGTGTGGTTTTAGCAGGGTGAGCAACTATGACCCTTGTAGTACTGTACACTTACCATTCTTCAAGCTGTTTTAAGACCTTTTGAGAAGCTTTTTCTCTGAAGACAATTTACCACATCCACTCCTTTCAAGAGCATCACTTGGTCAAAACCTCTCATTTGGCTGATGAGATCATCTGTACAAATAAAAATACTGCAATAAATATGTCATTCTCCAAGAATTAAGAAAAAGTTACAGAAGCAAAGGTCTTGCTCATGAGACTGCATTAGCATGTGTAGTTCTTAGAGACTCTAGAACTGATCTAATGTTGCAGTAAATGTGTTTTTTTCCTCTAGAATCTTTCTCCAAAGTTCCTGACTTCTCTCACAAATGTGTTTTAGTCTGTGCAGTGTAAGGCCTGGCTTCAAACCAATCAACTATCAATTCACAATTTATAACATAACATTTACAAAACAATGAAATAATGTCAATTGGTGTTTATATCAACTAAACCAATTTCATGATACTTGTCTGCTTTTAAAACAGGTGGTGTGTTTTTAAAAACATAATATTAAAAATGTCCAGTCACACTTTGCTAACATGCTGTAATTGTAATAGTATAAAACGAAATCAAGGCTGACATGACCAGTTCTGTGAGAGATCATCATAAAATGTTGTATAACATTGCTTCAACACACACATACCAGAGGACTTCTGTTTGTTTGAGCTCAAGATGGCCGTCTTCATTCCTCATCCTGAGCAAATCATTTCCTTGGTCTTCCTTCTCTTCTGTGAAACAAGATAATCTCTACTTACTCTCTGTGCAATTAATATTGCTCATTAAACATAATTAAGTTAATTTAAAGTAAGATTCAGACCAGAGCATTTTTGGAGTAAACAAATGTACCTGGGAAGAGCTGATCATGGCAAGATTCGCTGAGACTCAGTAATAGCTCTTTTAGGTTTTAGGAAGGTTTGTGAGGGTTGGCTCTTAAAATAGCTGTTGAGCTCGATATTTTAGACCTGAAAAAGAAGAACAGCATTATCTGGAAAAAATCCTGTAAGACAGAAGGAAGGACATATTATTAATTACGTGCAGCTTGTACATTACACCTCTGTAAAGATGCTGTAAAATTAAATGTTAAATGAATCCATTATTGAAAGCAAGTAATTAATAACAAGCTATAGTCATATGAATTCTTTTGATAGTGTCAGATGAGACCGTCCTGGGGCTTGTACAATATCATACAAGTGTTAAACTGGATTATTAAGACTGTGATGTGTTTAGTACAGTATGTGAAATATTGATAATTAGATATTAAAAATCTCTGTAAACACATAAGTGTCCCATAAGGCAGTGGCTCCCAATCCTGGTCCTGGAGAACCCCAACACTGCACATTTGAGATGTCTCCCTGATCAAACACACCTGATTCAACTCATCAGCTCATCAGTGAAGACTCCAAGACCTCAAAAGTGTGTTTGTCAGATAAGAGAGACGCCAAAACCGTGCAGTGCTGGGGTTCTCCAGGATCAGGATTGGGAAACACAGTCATCAGGTCATGAAAAGTTTGACACACACTCGTGGTCATCATGCTCACTCGAACACTAGGCCAAATACAGGAAAGACTTCAAATAAGTAATCAAGTGGTCAAGTGAAAAGATGGCAAGTGTGGGTATTTGGACAGTGCAACAGTTTAAGAAACAACAAATGCTGTACAAATTATAACAGCAGGAATTTTTGATAAAAGAGAAAAACTATCACAGACTTACTGCTGCAAATATCTGCCTCCGCAGCTTTCTGTCTTCTCCATTTCTGAAGGAATCCCTCTCCAGAAACACCACTGGGCTGACTGCCTTTACGTCTTTTCAGCTAAAAATAAAAATAATAAAAAAGGGGAGAGAAAATAAAATTGAATTATATACAGAATGTTAATAATGATCTGTGAGCAAAATATTTATATATATATATATATATATATATATATATATATAAACTGATATGAATGAACTGCAAGATGGAAAAATACATGTTTTATTATTTATTTTTAATTTGATTTTTTTTTTTTTTGGATTCACATTAAAAGGTATTAAAAGCATGGTACAGAACACATGATTACTGTGATATCTGTCATATAAAAGCACACAAAAACACTAACATTACAGTGATACAAACATAGCTGGTTTGGTGATTATTGTATTGTTGTATTGATTATTAATATATCATAGTAAAACTACAGTTACAGTTACTAATGTCCCATTTACTGTGTTTTAACTTCACATTTCATTTATTACTATTGTGTCGTGATTACCATGATTTTACTACAAATACAACTTACATCATTGATCCTGAAATTAATAATAATATAAAACGGATCGAAGGTCTATGGCACGTCACGTGACAGATAGAGTTTAATCACACTAATTAGCAGCTGTGTTCATTTATTTAAACGCAATGAAACTCAAAGACAGCCGCGGATGACCGATATAATACAGCGATTAAACATATGGCACTAATCTGATTAATAAAGAAGACAGAATACATTTGATAAAAGGCATTAAAAGAGCGTATATACGACTACTCACCCAAACTGTGGAACTGATAGCAAGTATCGCGCGATGTGTGCTGAATGAGACTTCTTGAACGTGATTTCATAGCGATTAACATCTCATGTCCTCGTGTCGAATTCTGACGCCAAAAGATTCCCACTGAAAGCAATGAAGGTCGTAGTGCTTCGATAGTCGACGCCGAGAGGCACATTTGGCGTCATAAAAGTGACGCTAGGGGCGCTTGACCATGCTTCGGTTTTTGACGCCTTTGGAGTGAGAATGGGTTGTAATACACTAGAACAGGTACATTTATAATAACTACTACAAAAATGCTCTAATTTACATAACTAGGTAGGAAACAGAACAGGAACTCGACTTGGTTAATCAATTTTGTGAATCTATCCATTGAAACTAATATTTCTAATGACCTAATTCACTAGATGTATCAGAAGACAGAGTAAACCATTTAGACAAGAGTTTAATTATCCCATCAGCTCAGATGTTAAAATCAGCTATTTTAGCGTTTAGTCACGCTACACTACGTTGGATCGTTAGATAAAGTAACTTGTTAATGGTAAAGCTACAGTATTGTGAACTAGCATTACTTTTATTGTCTTCCTAGAACGTAATTTTAATTAAACAAGAGGATGGTTTCTGCTGTCCTGTGTTTCAATGGGTGTCTTAAAGGTGTGTTTGATAATGATTGAGTGTGGCTCAGCTAGTTTAGACTAGTTTATGCTGCCCTGCCATTACTATAAGTTCTCATGAAGTTATTCTAGTTTGATGGAGGCCTTTGTAAGTTGTGCCCTTGTGGCTAAAGAGATGTAGACTTTTGAATCACTCCCTGCTGAGAGTATGGTGCCATCATTAACGTTGGCCAGTCCATTGAAGACAACGGTCTGAGGGGGTCTCTAAAAAGGGCAGGCATTGTTCGCCCTGGGTGGGGTGTGGGCAAGAGGAATGTGGGCCGAACGTGAGCCATGCAAGGCCTGAGAGAGAGACACCATTGTCCCCAAAGCCACCCCCAAACCCAGAGAAGAGCGAGGGAGGCAAGGGGTCAACTCTCACCAGCCGCATGGCCTTGTGGAAGAACGCCGCTCCGCACAGGATTTCGGGGCTTGAACAATTAATGTAGAGTTCAAACTCATTTAGAGTTTCCTAAACATTGCTCGATTCTTTTCTCGTTGTGATTCAGTCCTTTAAATGACACACTCAAGAATCTGCAGCATTTACTTTTAGTGGCATCAAATGATAAATAAGGACACAAAGACACTTAACAAAAGGGTTTAATGGTTCATTTTATCCTCAGCGTCACTAGATTGGACACTAAAGCCAATGAGAAACAATGACACAGCTGGGTGTTGTTCTTCAGACCGCCGAGTGTGTTTTAATGATAAAAAGATTGTGTTGGGAGGACAAAGTTTGTTAAGAAAACATCCTTTTAGATAGCGCCTGAGAAAAACTGGTAAAGCAACTCAGCAGCGATCTCGCCGTACCCCAAATATTTGCTCTCATAAACATACTGAGGACTTCCGTACGTTACAGTCCAGTCCCGCCGAGCAGCTCATCTCTTATCAGCTCTACATCTTTATCTTGGCATCCTTGTTTATTTTCTTTTTGGCATCAGTGACTGTGTGTGTGCTCGTGGAAGTGAAGCTAGCCGAAATGTAGAAGCCCCTGGAGGTGAGCCAACTGGGAAGAAGAGGAGGGGGAGAAAACAGAGAAGTGCTTCCCTTCTCTTTTATCATCCTCTAGTGGGAAAATATGTGATAAAGAGAGCTGCTAGTTCAGAGGCACCCGGACTATAAACACAGCTCACAGGGACAAAGACAGAGCAGGTCAGGGGCCACATAGCACCGGGCCAGTGGAAAAAAAAAAAGCGCCAAGGAACTCTCAACAATGGCCAGGGAACAAGCTCCTCTGAGGGCAGGGAGAAGAGAAGAACAGGGAGCACGTTTCTGACAAGTGTTCACTTCACATTCTTCCGCTTTCCCAAGCCGCCCCTCTCCCCCACAGTCTCTTCCTCTGTGTCTCATATCACACTCAGACCATATGGCAGTGCAATTATCACACTAGAGTAAGAGATTGGTCGTGCACTCACTTGTCGTTTAGTTTATTTCGCTCAAGCTGAGCAAGGAGTGGCACAGGGAATGCTAAAACCGAGTCTTTGCTGATAATTTGCAAGAAGGTGCAAAGTATGTAAGGAATGAGAACAGACCACTGAATTATTGAAATTAATGTACACCCTCAGGGAGTAAATGCAGCCAGGTCGCAACTCAGGTGTGCGTTCGTTTTAAGTTATTTGGGTGGGGCCCGTCTCAACACATTTTTCTTTCTGTTTTCGTCCCAAAAGCTGTGTCGAAAGTGTTTAGAGTTGTCCAAACCATCATTACTAGTTCAAAAGAGCACTCTAAACCATTTCTAAGCAGTTATTGAAGTAATAAAGGCTGTGTTTGTGTGAGAATGAGAGAGACCAAGCATGTGTGATTGCCTGTGTCTGCTGCGGTTCTCAGCATTTTTGGCCACTTTAAATTACGCAGCTATTGATTTAAGTAAGGTTTTACTTTTTAATTTGTTTAAATACATCATAATCTAACTAAATATTTTAGTTGCAGTGAGTTACTGTAGAAGAAAAGGAACTGTGTTTTGTTTTGAAGAAAGAAACAATGCATCAAATTAATAAAAAAATGACCGTATATACATTCATAATGTTACGAAAGATTTCTGTTTCTAATAAATGCTTCTCCTCTAGAACTTTCTGTGCATCAAAGAGACTTAAATCATGGGTTCAGTTACACTACAAACTTTTAAGCAGCTAAAACTGATAATAATAAAAACCTTCGCCTTCACAGAAAATTTTAAAATATATTTAAATAAATTCACATAGAATTGTTTTATTTTAATACGTAATAATATTTCATGATATTACTTTTTACTGTAAAAAAAAAAGATACAAAAATACATTTATATAATAATAACTAGATTATTAGATTTGCTTCGGTTCAAAGACCTGCATAGCTTTTTGAATAAATATGGAACTGAAAAGCACTTCTTCGTAGTCAAGCAGTTCCATAAAACGAATCAGCATTTTGAAAGATCTTTCAAACAAGCAGAATAAGGTTTCATGAATATTCCTGTGGCGATGTTGATTTCAGCTTTGCATTCATCAGACACAGTGTGGCCATCAGTTTGGCGTGAATATGCTGACACAAGTGTTTTTGGCGCATGGTGGGGATTAAGTCACTAGATGTGCGCTACACTTCCCAGATGGTGGGGACACCCCGGCTGGCCTGGGCTGCTTTTGAAGGGAGGGTAGAGGGGATAACTAGCTTTTCCACCTGGTCATCTCACCTCAAAAGGCGAGAGAGGGAACAGTGCAAATTAAACGATGATGAAGTGGAGGGGTTATCCATCTGCATCCTCAATGTCAGCCACAGTCCACCCGCACACACCCTCAAAGAGGACTGGACACTCACCACAACCCTCCCTAAATCCCCTCGGGATGATTTAGGCTCGTGTCTGAGGCAGATGGGCTAGGTTGGCGCGCTCTGGGTATGGGTGAGCGGTAAGTGCTAATGCCATAGCAGATTTGTGCCGTTGACCTTTGTGTTTGATCCTATTAGTGGCTGGAATGGAAGATGGACATTGAAATTATGGGGCCCAGAGCTCTGTTCATTTATCCGGTGTGTGGGGGGGCCGGGGTCACTCAGGCAAGACCTATCACTGTATAGTCACCCTGCCCTTCTGACCTCACCAAAGACACATATACTGACCACAAAACAACATACTGGCTTATGTTTCTTACAAAACCAAAAATGGATCATTTTGAACCAACAGTGACATTGTACCTGCCCTTCTAAAATGAAAAAATGCACTTAATTGTATGAAATGTGCACTTGTTGTGTACTTAAGATCTTAAAAGTAGATTTAAAAAAAGAGATAATATAACATTAATGAAATAAAAGGCTGCTTAATTGTACTTTAAGAGAGTACACTTTCATTGCTATGTTTGTTTTAATACATTTAAGTACACTTTTAAAAAGAGCACTTTGTAATATCCAATTAAAGGTCTTATTTTAATAAAATTAAGTGTACTTTTTGTTTTAGAAGAGTGGGTGTGATGTTACTGTTGGTTCAAAGTGTTATGTTGCATATATGTTCTGAATATGATGTACGGTTTGGAATGACATGAGGGTGTCCAAAATGTACTGTTTGCCACACTAATAACATTATCAAAGCAGCATTCTCAGATGGTGATAAATACAGTTTAGCATACTTAAAAAAAAAAAAAATTGTAGCAATAATAACTTAAGTGAACACTTTATGTAATGTTTTACAGACACTTAAAGTATAATTGCAATTAAATGCAAATGTATTATAATTTAAATGTATATATTAAATGCAGAAAGCTGAACAGCAGATTTTACAGTGATTTTTTGACTCACCTCTTCTACACCAGGGGTCATTTGTCATCTTTACACCTGCAATTTAATCACTTTGTATCTGGCAAGCAAAGAAACAAGTATAAGAGACACAGAGAAGCTAAAAGAAAGAGGGGACTAAAGGAGGAATGAAGGCACTTTGGAAACACTACATATGCAGACCTCATTTTAACTGGCAGTCTGTGTATGTGTGTGTGTGTGTGTGTGTGTGTGTGTGTGTGTGTGTGTGTGTGTGTGTGTGTGTGTGTGTGTGTGTGTGTGTGTGTGTGTGTGTGTGTGTGTGTGTGTGTGTGTGTGTGTGTGATGTCACCAGACTCTGCTGCCAAATCTGAGTGTGTTAGAGGAGCGTGGCGGCTGGCTGGCCCCCCAAGCAGGCCGGACTGCTGGAAGCAGAACACAAACCTCATTTCTAAAAGAGAGAGACAAAAAAAAAAGCAAAAACACACAAGCCTCTCTGATTAGGGCATGAGCCCAGATGAAAGTCGGCAGGGCCAATCAGTGATGAGTTAGGGGCACCCAGGGAGGAAGTGGGCCCGCCACAGGCATTCTGGGCCGTCTAGTTGTTACCATTGAAACGGCTCCCAGAAACAGAAACAAATCATAAAAATGGGGTTGGGAGACGAGGATACGTTTTAGAAAACGTTATTATAATCATTTCTCCCCCTTTGCAGCTACAGTATCTGAGATGTGCTCTGGAAGAAAGTTCAACCATTTTCTTTTCCCTCAAAAGCTGTGGGCTTTTCCCTCCACTCGCACCTTTTGTTGAATGTTGGTGTAACGGTTAAAGGTCAGGATCATTTTTTACTTTTACTTTTTAACTTTAAGCATTGTACTTTCTCCAAACCAGTACTCCCACTTCATGACATCACTCCGTCATGACTGATGCCTATTGAACTGCGCTGCCAGATGTGGCTTGTTTCTTACGTAACAATGCGATCCTTTCAACAATAAGCTTAGCTTAGATTAGCAATGCCGTGTTTTCTTTTAGATTCGGTTAATAATGCACTCTGGCCACATTCAAATCTTTGAATACAAGTTGTATTTGGTTTTGGAATACTGTATTGTACTGTCACACATTGTGATGTGTTGAAAGGTTTATTGTAGTTTTGATTTGGCTTGTTTTATAACCACCCCTCACTTGTTAAAACACTTGAGCATTGAAGAGAGCATTCATGTCTTGTTGAGTATTCCCATTTGAGATGTACACACCACTATGCAGACAAGGTGTGAAAGAAGGGTCAGGCATGAGCTTGTAGGAAGAAGACGTACAGCCCATGTGGGAAAAGACAGACTCCGGGGGTCAAAAGGTCACTGTCAGTCCCTTTAGATGCCACAAGGCCTTTCAAATGCTTGGAGAAGCCTCTTCAAAAGCTTTTCAAAATTTTCAGCAAATTTGTGGGATGAAACCATCAAGGTCTCTTAGGTCTGATCTGAATTTAATGCAGGCTAATATTGTGAAAGATACATTTTGAATTTGTTCTCAAAATATATAGACTTTATTCTCATATTGCTACGACTTCATTCTCGCAATTTTTTTTTCTCAAAATTTTACAACTTTAATCCTGTTGTCTTTTTTTTCACTAAAACACCAACATTTTGTGTTTTTTATGTTAACATGTTATTAATGTCTAAAGTATTCAGATCTAATAAATATTCATTTTTAGTAGGGTTTTAAATCAATTTGAACTTATAGGTCTAATTATTTACATGGCATGCTGATGAATTAATGAAATAAATCATATTTAAAAATGTTATTAGAAGTCAATATGTGTGTGAACAATTCCTAAAAAAAATTATTTTATTTATCTTTTATGTTTTTCTTGTAGTGCATTTTGGTGAATGGACAGACAAACAGCTCTTGAAGATAGCAGGTACCATTTCTTTCTCACGTTTCCATAGAAGTGAAGGAAAAGAAAAGAGAGGCGAAGGAAATGCTTTGAGCATGCACCACAAAATAGTTGTGGATGAACCAGCGGCAGTGCTGGGGTTTTGGACTGAGATTATAAGGCAGTGCTATTACGTTTTCCACTACAGGATTTACCCCTATTCCCTTAACCCAGTCTACACAGCTGCTTGCACGTTTGGTGGGATGCATACTGTGTGTTTCACATTCTACCACACTCATAAACCAACCTTTCAGACAGACATTAAAACGCTGAGGAAGAAAACGATATGAGGTGCAACATCTGATGTTTTTTCGCCCTCTTCCAGCCACATAAGATGGATAAGCATAGGATTCTGCCAGCCTCGCAAACAGCATGTGTTGCCCTCTTTCTTCTTAGTATAGACTTCTACAGAGGCAGCAACTGTTTATTTTTCCTGGTGGTATGGTAGCGTTACCAGACTAACGATAAGAGGCTTCTGTAAATACAGTTGTTTATAAGACTACAAGCTGGCCAGATCTACACCATTAGTATGAGATTTCAGTCTATTCCTGCTTTCTTCTTTGACGGTGCAAGAACCCCTATACATCAATCTGGCTTAATGCAAAGCATATCCAAAATGTTCTTACACCACAAACATGCACAATTCAATTTGATGGTCTCCTGTTGTCAGTGTTAAGTCAATATCTTTTTTGACTTAATCATATTAGAACAGATAGATCAATAGCCCTCATGTTTTGCATTTGGAGCAAATGGCCTAGTTAAAATCATGCGTGGGGCCCCAATCATTTGTGAGGGGCCACTCACGTCATAATGAGGCAATCTCTCTCTCTCTCTCTCTTTTTCTCTCTCTCTCTCTCTCTCTCTCTCTCTCTCTCTCTCTCTCTATATATATATATATATATATATATATATATATATATATATATATATATGAGAGGAACCATTGTATATATTGTTTTTTCTATGACATCGCTGGGAAAACACATTTTAAGTCTTTATTTTTAAGAATGTAGCTGCTTTGCTTTTTTTTTTGTTTTTTTGGATGCAGAGTATTTTTTAAGCAGAGTGTAATTCTAAAGTAGTTTCCTTCCCATTTATATTATTGTAAAATGCATTTAAAATGTAATTCTATAGCACACTTTCTACATTTCTAAAAAAAAAATAATCACAGAACAGTCAGAATAAACATATTTAAGAAATGTCAAAACCACCGTTCTTCTCTATAAAATTCTATTATTTATTCTCTGCCATAAACATCCATGCACAATGTCACTATTTGTGGGTGGGACCTCACTTCAAGGCTGTGGAAGGAAAGGAGGAGTCAAGATCTGCAGTTGGTCACTGCTGCCAGTTACAGACAAACATTAGTCAAAGACAATCAATAAGGACAATGTGGAAGCTCCAATTATCCTGATTATGGTCTTGACTATGAAGGCGTGAGACAGCCATGTGCAGCATTTCGGGGACAGTTCTGATAGACATATATCATAGATCAATACTACATGAAGCAAAAACATGCAATAAGCATAACCCCCTATCATGGGACGATCATCCGCTGCTTGCTTTCTCACAAACTCAACCTCCAAAAGCATTGATTTGCAAGGTATGGATTACATAGAAATCTTTAACATCAACCATATGACTGTCTGTTTGCAGTCCACATGTTTTGATTGTAAAACATGCCTTTGCGAACAAGAAACAGCTTTGATTTCATCTGGTCCAGACTCTTCATAGCATATCTCCACAAGACCGGATGATGGTCTTTCTCTAAATTGCCTCAAATAGTAGCTTAGGCTCTCAACATAGCACTAAACACAATTATCGCCATAGTAGCTGTAAGTTCACTTGCACCTCATGCAACATTTTGGGGGAATTTACAATGAATGAACAGTGCCTGCTGAAAGCATTGCATATTTGCACAAGCTGTCTGCATTTTACAGTCCGATTCATTCAAAGAATCAAACAAATCAGGTAATGACACAATTTTCAGTTTTAAAGATCAGTTGCAGCAGACTACCACTATTTGACATACATTACTGAGAACGTACCTCATCGCCTTGTTCCCATCTATTACGAAGCCTGTCTTCAAGTGCCACTGAAACTTGTACTTCCAAGTCAGGCCTTCATTATTATGACATGTCACACATTCAAGTTAGAACCAGTACATTCAAGTGTCCTTAAACATATCTGGAGAATCAGATTGTGAACAGCAAACCCTTATCTGAATTCACAATGGTGAAATAATAGTATATCATCTAGAGTTTCTCTCTTTGCTTTGTCATTCATGTGCTCAGAACTTCTAAGTATAATATTTCTAATGCTTTTCAACTTTTCTTTCAGATTTCCTCAATATAATTCCTTTTCATTTCTTTAAATGCTTTACCACTTTTGCAGGAGTGCTGTGTGTGGTGCAGGAATACTGTTATCTGCTCAAACCCATGTAAATGTGGATTGTGAGCAAAGCAAATGAAAATGATGAAGACAGACATCTGCAATTTGTAAATCTGTGTGTTTTGGTACGACATGGCAAAGATTGTTTTGGTGTGTTTTCTCAGAACAAATCCTACAATGATTACACAGTAGGTCAGCAGGCAAAGAATAGGCTGTCTTATGTATGTGTTTGAATGCAATCAAGCACATGAGCATCTAAACTATGAAACAATTTGGTTAAATACATTTTCAAAAGTGGACAAGTTTAAAACATTTTAGACATGTTTGGATCAATGAAAATGCGTCTTAATACCAGGGGTAAACAGCACCTTAGGCATATATACTCCTGAAATTATGGATATATTCCACTTACAATTCACTTCTCCCTCATTTAGTCATCATCTGATGCATTACTGCTTTCTTGATTACCAAAAAAAAAGTGTACAGTTCTGTTGGGCATTGACAGTTCAACGCTAACTGCGCCAGACCAATAGCTCTGCATTTTTTTTATTTATTTAAAAAAAATTTGAATAAGGCAAAACTATGAGTCTAATTTACTTGAAAATAAAATATTTTTGTGCTAAAAAGAAAAAAAAAATGGAATGACTTAATGGTTTTATTTCAGAGCATTTTTCCCATCGTTAAACTGGATTGAAGGAGGTTGGCTGGTTCCATCCTGTTGTGAATTAGGGCAAATTATGAAATTATATTTAAAGAACAAAAAACAAACAAACGATGCTTCAGACAAAACTCATAATGACATGAACCAAACAGAGAGTTTTAAAGAGACAGCTTAGCATTAACTTTGACATGATGATGGAACAGGGGTAGGCCACATGCACCTGGAGGCAGCTCTGTCAAAGCCGGCATTGACCTAATTGTCTCCGTTTGGTGGGAGGATATCTGTCAGGAGAGAGGATGTTTAGCACAGACAAGCTTCAGTACACAGCAGTGTCAGTCGTGGTTGTGTGACAGGTAAACCAGCCCTGTGGCAGCAACCGTGCCCCCCACACCTTTATTTCCTTTCGAGCTGAATGACAAGAATAAACCTGGCTTAGACAAGAAGGACTCAAACACCACAGATATTTACAAAGGCATTCGAGGTCAAACATTACCGTTTGCAACAGAATACAATGGGTATGTATCCAACAGTATGACAGGATTTTTTTTTTTAATTGTAAATAAGAACACCCACTACACATCCGAATACGAAACTTTCAAATAGTTTGCACAGCAGATTGTTATAGTCTAGCCAAAATGCACCTCTGTATGCACATTTAAGCGATGTGTGTTTTACAATTGCACATTTGTGCAAATATTTGCTTTTCATTGACATTTGTCCTTGTCTTCTCTTATTTTTATGGTTTGCCATGCATGCAAAGACTAGCTTTCATGCAAACATCCTTCTGCTGAAATAGAAAAAAACAACAGGTTTTCACACCAATTATACCTGAACTTGCATTTCAGGTAGCGCTTGCAGCCATTGTGTAACAAATCAAAAAAAGAAGGGGCATGAGAAAACTTACATTGCAATGGGCCATTTTTTCTATGCCTGCTTGATCCGTGTGAACCAGACTTTTCTCTTTCATCATACCAAACCTGATTACGGTTGTGCCCTATGCGTTGCACAAAATCTGAAACCACTTAGAGGGGCTCCAGGAGTGAGTGAGTGAGTGTTAGGGAGCAGGAAAGAGAGCGAGGTAAAACAGTTGACTCTGAAAAGAATGAAAAGCTCTCTGCCGCCATTAGAAGGCCGTCAAACTCCATAGGAGTCCCGAGTTCTTGGGGGGGGGGGTTGGACGGGTCTCATTATATTGGCCCCCCATTTCTAAGTCCGCCAGGATATCGTAAGATTGATTGTGGCAGCCAAAAATAACAGAAGTCCAGTTTCTCTGGTGAGCTGTGGCCTGTTTGGGCTTGTTTTTGAGAATCATTCACGTTGATGTCATTGATTTAATTTTAAGCATAGAGAAGAACGCTGTGTGGGCGGAAGATCAATGTTTCAGTTTTGGGGATATGCAAGCATGTCAGCTTACATATGTAGTCAGAGGACAATTAATAAAATGGAGGTAAACTGATGTCATGCAAGGTCATTTTACCCCTGTGGCAATGTTTAGGGTGGTCAGCTCTAGTTTAACTCAGCAGGGCTGCAGCAGTTCACAGTAGCCCTGCTCAGGGGTCCCTGGGGGGCCAGAATAATCAGAGTATGGGGCCCACGTAGCCTACACGTACTGACCCTCCCCCAGCAATGACTGCGTTCCCACCCAGGTGGCATCCGGAGGTCATCCATCCAACCATTTCTGAGGGCCCCTTTTTGGGGAACATGGAGAACATTGGTCTAAAACTAGACTCAGTGGAAACAGGGGAGTTTAGTTATGAAAACTGAAATGGAGTATTTTACTTTGATCGGATGATCAAGATAAGTTCTATGTGTAAAATAAATTATATCTACATATTTGCCCTTAATCCAGTATTTGATGCCTGAGACTATGACCAAAAAAGCTGTAATTTTCCATTTTTCCACTATAATAAAATATTTTTTGTTACAATTTATATTATCAGCATAACAATTTGAGTACAAAATGAGTCCAAACTGTTTGATTGCACATGAATTTCAGAATGCCTTGGTATTTTGTCCTTGGTTTAATGACACAAGTGCACAAGTTTCTGCAAAACCCGATGATCATGTTTTACAGCATAATTTGGGAACATGACCTTTTGTGCAAAGTTCACACTGGTCAGTGTCACAACTGTTCTTATGTGATTATTGGCGTAAATAGTGCAGAATCTTATTATTTCTAAATTTTACTTCAGATTAGGGTGTTTCTTTGTTCAGAAGCATAAAGCTTCTATTGATTTCTTGATTTTAATTAGATTATCCATCCCAGATTTTCAGCATGGTCTTAAATTTTTGGACGTGTCTCTATAAGTGCACACGTTAGCCTAAATATACTATCTATGCTAACTGAGACTTGTTATAGCACTTGAGTATCATTGCTCTTTTGTTGATTATGATTGCTTCCATTGCCCTCATTTGTAAGTAGTTTCGGAAAAAAGCGTCTGCGAAATGACTAATTGTAAATGTAAAATATACATGTGAAGACACCGCTAGTATTAAATGGACAGTTCAACCAAAAATCTACATTCTGTCAATTACTTACCCTCAATTTGCTCAAACTCATACAGGTTTGAAATAAATGGATGATGAGAAAATGATGACAATTTTCATTTTTGGATAAACTATCCCTTTAAAGGCTTACAGAACACTTATGTCTCTATCACAAACCTGTTATCAAGGAAGAATAATATTTCAGCTGTCCATCACTCTCAAATTTGTTTGCTTATAGTTTTAGCTTTTAGCTACAACTCCTCTTGTTAGTGATAGTGTCAATACGTTTACTGGAATGAGAGAGAGCTTCCCAAGAATTCCTGTTTTATCCAAGGCTTTGTATCCATTTTAATCTATAAACTGATCTGTAAATAAACCTTCACGTCCTAGTTCAGTCAACTGTTTAGTTAATTTGACTTTGTATTAATGGACTTCAATACCATATAAGCTTGCTGTGGTTTTCCACTCAGCACCACCAAGTAATAGCCAGATGAAACTGGACCAGACACGTTGAGTTGCAGGCTCATACTAGAATGAGGAAGGTTTTTCTCTCACTGGACGATGGTGATCTCACATGCTGGTGGAACAAACAGAGAAGGGCGCAAAACCCCATTCATGTTTTTTCTCCCAAATGTTTCTCATTCTTGTTGCCAGATACGTTTGTGTTGGAGGTTGAAAGCTGTGAGGGGGTGTCCTCGCTCAGACTGTGATGGCTTTAACTGCTGCTGCTCAACATTGTAAATGTCTGTCAGAATGGATTATAAAAGCAGCTGAAGTCACCGCTCTTTGTACACCAGAACCCTTTGACACAGGTCAAACCTGAGAATGCCAACCAGTACAACATGCCACAACTTCTCTTGAAGCATCCATCAATCAAGCAAAGTATGTTCACACACTGTTTTAAGCACTAAATTACAACACTGCAGACACATGAATGCAGTCTAGAAGCCAAAAGATATGGACAAATCATGAATAACCCTCACCTATAATATGATAAGTATGTTTTGATTTTACATTATGCCATTATTAATGACATACATCATTAAGTGAATTTTAAAGACAAAAATTTCAAGATATAATTAAAAATAATAATTTGAAAGAAACATTGGTTGCGCTTTATTTTACAGTACGTGTACTTACATGTACTTATAGTGTACTTATAGTGTACTTACAGTGTATTTATCGAAGAAAGTTCTTGTAATACAAGGTAACTACATGGGGTAGGGTTAGGTTTAGGGGTAGGTTCAGGGTTAGTACCTAGTTATTACATAGTTATTGTAACTACTATAATAAGTACATAGAATGTACATGAGGAACAGGACTGTAAAATAAAGTGCTACCGAAACATTTATCATATTTGGAATAATCATTTATTACTTTTTCAATCAACCAATCATTAAATATGTATCTTTTAACAATCTGCGTTTTGTATGTATCACAATCTAATTGAAAAACTTTCACAAACTCAAAATCATCTGGTGCGGCTAACATATAGAAGAAAAATATATATATATATATATATAAATCTTAATAGAGACTGCAGACCCTCATGACTGTGTATTAAAGTCAGCAAGGAATTGTCTGAAAAACAGAACATTTGATATTTTTGACAATGCAAGATTAGTTAAAGTTGTAAGATGCTTTGTGGTGCAGTTTCCCAAAATCATAATGATATTTATGAAAATGACAAGTGTATGGAAAATATGTTATTATGTTTTACTTAATAGTCCTTGCATTGAACTTTTTTATCGACTCTTATTTGTACAAATTTCAAAAGCGTTTTCTAATTACATGCACATAATCGTTGAATTACACTTCATTCAAACTACTCTCTAATGGTTCATCCTGATAGGAACTTCTACCACAGGGAGGCAATTGACACATTACACATGGACAAATGTAAATGAAGGAAAGCTTGCCCAGCCATTCTCACCTTAATCTCTCCAGCTGCATGATAATGTCAACAAAACCCTGAAATCTGGCTCCACTGGTTTGCACATCCTTGTCTGCTGTCTGTTTACAGTCACAGAGTTCATATGTAAATGCGAATAGGGGGTTCTCACTGGGTGACAACAGTTCTGCTTAGGAAGGCCAAAGGAAAACAAACAAACAAGCATTTAACTTTGAAGACGGTCCACAATATTCACCCAACCACACCATGAATGACTATCAGCCGCTCTACATAACAAATGGGTGATCTCAAACTCATGCGGCAAGAAAAGTTGATATCACATAACAAATGGGTGATCTCAGACTTGTGCGGCAAGAAAAGTTGGCAGATGTCAAGATAATCAGCGAAACGCAACTTTCTGAGGGAGAGTCTGTTTGCACTGGAGCTGATAAATTCAAAATAAAGATGTTTTATTTAAGTGGGGGATATAGAGTTCCTGGGGGTTTATGGGAGAGGAACTGGCGCTGGAATGCATCTTTAGATCACTGCACTGGGGTGGGCTTTAAAAGCTCCTTAGAGAAAGTTTGAGCGATTCACAGTCAAAGGTCACATTCTCTGGCTTTAGACTTGAATAATTAATATTTTTAAGGGTTTAATACCAGTTAGAAGACCTAACTAACACTCCCACACTCCCACTTCCGTAGTCAAACATGTAATCATGTCCTAAAAGAAAGATTTTGAAGATAATGGGAGGTTTACCACGTGATAGAGGATTGATAATGACTTACGATTTCACAGACATGTAACTCTTGACAATTTATTTATTTATTTATTTATTTAGGGCTCCGTGGTAAGTCCAATATTAAGATACAATCCTATTCTTTGGCTCTTAATGATGGACAAACTTTGTTTGAGAAAGATATTTTTAATGGTAAATGTATTAGTGTGAAAACCAGACGGGATTAATAAAGTTAAATTATCTGAATTTTTTTTTTTGTATGGCGGAATTCAGTGACCATCAAAGCTTAACAAGCTTAAAATATAAGAACATTTATTACAGAGAAATAATAATGTTTGTGTGCTGTCACTACTGTTTTGACTGTTGTGTTTTATTGCTTCATATCTAACACTGTAAAAATATTTACTGTAAAAACAATGTTTCTTAAACATTATTAGACATTTTACATGGAACGAGATACAAGATGCAAGGTCAGATTGTAAGTAATAAGTAACATATAGTAGTAGTTATGTTTAGGTATATGGTAGGGTTAAGGGATCTGGATTTTAGACATGTGTAATAACACATTAATATGTACTTTATAAATACTTATAAACAGTCAATTTGCTTGTAATATGCATACTAAAAAGCAATTAGCTAATAGTAATTAGTGTTTCCTAATCAAAAGTGTTACCTTCAAAATTTCATGTTTAATTCAATGTGTTACTTGTCATTTCTTTGTAGTTATTTGTGAAAATTGTTTTTAAATTTTTTTATTATTATTATTATTTTTAGTGTATTAAATAAAATAAAAATAAAAACATTTGTACATCTAAATGGGACAGATATATTGAAAAAAACAATAATACTAGAGTACTAGAAGTCCAATGTGCTAAACTTTACGTGCAAATACCTACGAATACTAATGAGATCCAATTGGAGTTGTCTATTTTCTAGGGAAGGATGTTTCTTTGATACACATTCCATTAGCGTCTAGTGTCGAGGACGATTTACTTTCAAGAGGGCAACACAAAAAGTGTTTGTCAGTATGCTGAGATTATTACCATAATTGAGATTACTGGCGATGAGGCCGTCCTGTGTTGTCTTCTTAATAAACACATTGTGGGCATTATTACGGGGCATAAAAAGGGATGGAATGGCGGATGATGGAAACCCCGCGGCGCAGCAGCACTCATCTGCCGCAGTCCCAGCATCCTATGGGCCACAGCGGCGTGAATCACGCTAACCTGATTAGCGGCACGCATCCCTCTTCTGCTTTGTGTGTGTGCGCGTTGCATTTTGTCACTGACCCAAGCGGGAGTTCAAATGCGATTACGTCCCCGTGAACAGAGGGAACCACGAGATCGCTCTCCAATGGCTGCGCTACAGTCGTAAAACGAGGGGGAAGATAATGAGCCTGTCCGGTGTGCTTCTGACAATCTTGAACATGCTCAAAAAGACAAGAGTGGGAACTGATCGGCAGAAAAAGATCCAGAAAAGAGCTTCAGAGGAAGAAAGAGAAAGATCAAACCTTCATGCCCTGTTATGGCTCATAAAGGGCACATCACAGGAGGAGCACAGTGAGGGACTGTGTCATTATCTGAGATGGAGGAGATGAGGCCCATGCCTGCTTAGAGTGAATATAAATATGCACATTCCCATGGCAAACAAAACCCACATCTCAATGCCTGCGAGAGAGTCCCAGTTTACAGCTGTCAGACCTTGTCATTACATAACTCACACTGTACCACCACAGTTAAATATTATAGAATTGTATTGCAAAAAAACACACATTTTGCATTCATAATGTCATTTCAAGAAAGTGCCTACAGTTTGTGAGCAGAGTAAAAACGTACAATTAGTAATTTTACCTTGCACGATCAGGGGCCGACGGCAAACAAAGACTTCCGTTGGAAGACAGGTGTTTGAAACAACAGGCAGAAGGTAAATAAAGCAAGCCGCTGATGCTGAATCTTGGTAATTAAACCAATAGTTTAAGCCACAGCCTCAGGTGTAGATTTAAAACGGTCACACCGAATTGGAGCATCCTGCATACTAGATCTTCCACTACAGTTAGAAGGCGGGTCTGTGAATCATAATGTACATTAGCTGTTCTTCATTCTTATCAAGAGCACCTGTACTTGACATATGAGTCACACTGCAAAGTAAACAAGTTTATTTCACTGTTTGTTATGCTTTGTGTAAAAAAAAAAAAAAAAAATGGGGAATGTTCTCCACACTTAGCAAACTTCCTTTTTTAAACAAAGAAAAATGATTCCATTTAACTATGCTGTATTTGTCATTTAAATTCATACTGGTACTGTTTCATCTTGCCCTGAAGCTTTTTTCTTGCCTTACTAGACAATTTCTAGTATGCAATGCACACAATAAAACCCGTGCGATTTGCTTGAGATATGAAAGGCTTGCCTGCTTTACTTAAAACATTCCCGGGGCTTTTCCAGGTTATTCAAACAGTTTATTATAAACTATCAAGGAACAGTCTGCCTTCTTTAGGCGGCCAAGGCAAAATGAATGCAAAATGATGCAAATGAGCTGCTCGGAACGTGCCACAACCGCATCAACATTTTTTTATGAAGGTCAAACAAAAGCAGGCACTGAACACGCTGCCTTCTTCTTCTCCTGCTTTCGTTATGCCTGAGGCACGCTGGTGGTATTGCATTTCCTCAGCAACACAGTCAAATCCATGCTCTAAATGAATTCTACCGAAAGAGGTCTGTATTTCATTTGAAGCAGCCCGAGTCCAGCTGAAGGTAATCTCTCACATCACCACGGTGGGCGGCGAGCTCGAGATCTGGGGTTTTCGACAACCAGTGCGAGAATCATTAATGTATTTGTTGTAAAAGTTGTATGGTTCAAGGATAGTGCTCACAAAAAAAGAAAATTCTGTCACATACTCACACTCATGTTATCCAAGACTTCTGCGGAAACACAAAAGAAAACGTATCGAAGAACTGTTTTGACCATGTAATAAAAGTCTATGAGGTCTAAAATTATCATAAAAAAAATGTTATAATAATCTACAAGAGTATAATCGATCAATGAGCGTTTCCTGAACAATGACGTAACTACATTATTGGAGAAACCAACTAGCTTGTCACAACTGTTTCCAAAGAAATTTAGGAACTTTGTTGCACATCCATTGTTCAAACCACATTGGTTAAAACTGATGTTAACGATTTTAAGCAGATGGTGATAACTTCTGCTAATGAATCAAGGTCAAATTAATATCAGGTTATTGTTTTAAAATTTCAAACATGTTTTGCTGTTGTGTGGGTTCCCTTATATCACTCCACAGTTCCCTGTGGTAATAGAGCAAGTACACACATGCACACTTCAAAAATTCTAATAATCAAACTAATAGAAGTAGAATGAAATGAGAATACATATTGAATGAAAGATATTGATTGTACATGCATCGTCTATTTGTCCACATGTCATAGTAACAAGAAACTATGCTTTAAACCACAGGTCAACAGCTGTAGTTCCAACCACACAATTTATGCTGCTGGTTGTAAATGTTCTTTGGAAGACAGATATGGGAAACACCAAATCCTTGAACTGTGTTGGTAATGATGGAACTTACGACCATTATGCATTTGGGAAATGTGTTAATGGAATAATGCATATTTCCTTCCTTTAAAAGTCAAAGATTGAATGGAGTGATGTATGTTAATACAGTCTGGAGACGACGAGGCACTTGAATTTTGGGGGCGCAGACAGAGAGCTATGAAGATTTATCAGGTCACCTGGGGCACACTGACAGCCTTTGAGCAGGACATTCAAATGGCTGTTGGGAGAAGGAGCAGGTGATAACGCTCTCCAGCCCCCTCTCCCAGCATGCTCATATTGTGTGTGTGTATGTGTGTGTGTGACAGAATGCAAGTGCTCTTTGTATGTCTACCTCAAGACAGGAAAAAAGAGGGTTACGAGGGCATTCAGAAGCAAATGAGCAGAGAACCAGCGTCCAGAGGCTGTCAGAGCGAGAGAGAGAGAGAGAAAGCAGTGTGAGGATTCAGAATCAAGAGTCGCTCATCAACTTACCTTCTAATGTTGAAATACTGTCAAACCAAAACGTATTCAGACACCTTCAATATTTCTCACATTATCACAGTTTATGAGCTAAAACGGTAATAAATTATGACAAGAATTCAAAGCAAATCTATTTTGATAATGCCATGCTGCTGTTAGACTGTCTCACAAATGAATTAGGTTAAATAGCTGTCAGCTGTTAAATTTAAGTTCACAAATAGATACTACCAATTTAGGTCAACCAATTACCAAGCAATGATTAATTTTGTTCAGTCTGTGGTGTAAAAAGGTCACATTAGCAATTAAAGGAAAAACACATGGTCAGGTCAAAGTGTTTGAATTATTTTTGGTCCCAATTATCGATTTTACTGGTAGTCCACGGTATGAAGAATTTTTGGGTATAATATGTCTATATGTCTATATATGTTTATTTTATTTTGCTATCCTCACTTACATAAATTAACTATAATGTCCTGCACCCACTAGTAAAAAAGAAATTACATTTGGTAAAATACATTTTGTGTTTGAATTATTTTGGTTTTGACTGTACATGCAAGGCACTGTTAAATGAGCCGGGAAATCACAAATGAGATCTGTTTAATATCTTAACTGATTCTCCTTGAAATCATTGAGATTAAATTAAACCTTTTCTCTTGAGAAATACACTTAAAACAAAATTATTTGATCTATGATATCTACATTAATTTAAAAAAATATTATTATTAAATCCATTAATTAATATCTGAAACAAAACTGTTATTTAAATGATCCATAACTGAGATCTGCAGTAACATTTAATAGTTTATATGTATACAAATTTGAATATGTTCTCTCTGTAATATTTGTGACCCCAGACTGAATATTCCAGACATGTGTTATAGTTTTGAACTAGATGGAGGAGGAGGAATTCACAATTCTCTCACACACCACTGGAAAACAATGATCGTAATTATCATATTTTGATTGACATTAAAATCTTTTGATGAATGGATTAAGAACATGTACATTTGGCTCTAATAAAGGGATTCAGATCTGTTGACAACTCATCATGTCTGTTTCACATTAATGTCAGAATATACCATCATGCCCAGCATGGCAACAATATTTAACAAATTGCAATACACTGAAAACTCCAAATGCAAATGGGATTTCCATTTAAGACTACCATGGCATTGTCAGAGTGACTGGAAAACAAGATGGATGATTCCATTTCTCCATTCTAATTGGCTTTGAATGTTCTAATTCTCCATCTGGCCCTTTCGGAGGTGACAACATAAACAACAGAAGAAATTGAACGGTGGCAACCCTGACTGAGAGAATGGGCCTGCCTGATCAATCAGCCAACATTGATCCCTTTTAGCACATGTGTAAATACGGCCTGTGTGCCTCTGTGTGAGTGTTTAGTTTGCATGCGTGTATGTGTTGGGGGGTAATGGTTGGGGAAAATGCAACGTCCGTTTTCAGGGTGTGAATTTTGGGCCGTCTGACCTCCTAATTAAGGATTGAACCCCACTAACAAAAGGTTAGGGGGTCTTAAGACTTCTATTTATTTTACATCTATCTATATATCTATCTATAGACAGATATCCGTTCATATATTCCTCTAGAATCGAACCATGTCCTTAGCACCATGCTGTATTGCTTGAGCTACATGAATGCTACAGAAAAGTTGCTTTTGTGTCTGTAAACACAAATACATTGCAGTGAAAAGGTTTTAGCCCTATTCCTGTTGTTTTACATTTTTGCATATTTGTCACACGGAAAATATTCAGATCTTCAAACTAATTTTAATATTACACAAAGATAATGCAAGTTAATACAAAATGCAGTTTTTAAATTATGATTTCATTTTATTAAGGGACAAAAGCTGTCCAAACCTACCTGGCCCTATGTGACAAAATAATTGTCCCCGCCTGTTAAATCATGAAAGAACAGTAATTAACTACATTATTTTAGAAAGCTGAGTTAAATTTCACTAGCCACACTTAGGCCTGATTACTGCCAGACCTGTTGAATTCAGAAATCACTTAAATAGAATCTGTCTGACAAAGTCAAGCATGCCTAAAGAGCAACACATCATGCCGCAATCTAAAGAAATTCAAGAACAGATGATAAACAAAATAGTTGACATCTATCAGTCTGGAAAGGGATATAAAGCCATTTTCTAAGGCTTTGGGACTCCAGCGAACCACGATCAGAGCCATTATCCACCAATGGAGAAAACTCAAAGCCATTATCCACCAATGGAGAACATTGGTGAACCTTCTCAGAAGTGGCCAGCCAACAAAAATTACTCCAAGAGCGCAATGACGCTTCATCCAGGAGCTCATAGAAGAAACCAGAACAACATCTAAAAAACTGCAAGCTTAATTTGCCTCAATTAAGGTCAGTGTTCATGATTCAACAATAAGACAGAGACTGGGCAAAAAAGGCATCCATGGGAGAGTTCCAAAGCAAAAGCCATTGCTGACCAAAAAGAATACAAAGGCTCATCTTACATTTGCTTTCTTGATTATCCCCAAGACTTTTGGGCAAACATTCTGTGGACTGATGTGACCAACGTTGAACTTTTCGGAAGGTGTGTGTCCCATTACATCTGGCGTAAAACTAACACAGCATTTCATGAGAAAAACATCATACCAACCTTCAAATATGGTGGTGGTAGTGTGATGGTCTGGGGCTACTTCACAGCTTCATGACCTGGATGACTTGCCATAATTGATGGAATCATGAATTCTGCACTCTATCAGAAAATCCTGGAGAATGTCCATCAGTTTTGTGACCTCAAGCTCAAGCGCACTTGGCTTATGCAGCAGGACATTTATCCCAATCACACCTGCAGGTCCACCTCTGAATGCCTCAAGAAAAAACAAATTAAGGTTTTTGAGCGACCAAATCAAGTCCGGATTTAAATCCTACTGAGATGCTGTGGCAATACCTTAAACAGTCCATTCATGCTCAAAAACCCATGTGGCTGAATTAAAACAATTCTGCAAAGAAGAGTGGGCCAAAATTCCTCCACAGGGATGTGAAACACTTATTGTCAGCTATCGCATTTGATTGCTATCGCAGCTATAATGTTTGATTGCAGTTATTGCTACAAAGGGTGGCACAAACAGTTGTTAGATTTTGGGGGCAATTACTTTTTCACGTAGTGCCAGGCAGGTTTGAGCAGGATTTTTCTTTTCAAAACTGCATTTTGTATTTACTGGGGTTATCTATGTGTAATATTAAAATTAGTTTGATGATCTGAATCATTCAAGTGTGACAAGTATGCAAATAATAATAAAAATAATAATAATAATAATAATAATAATAATAATAATAATAATAATAATAATAATAATAATTCAATAAAAATTTAATAAAAAACACCGGTCAGGGGCAAAAACATTTTCACACCACTGTATAGAACAAAAAAGTTACTCAAGTCAACATCCATAAATAATTTGTAAAACAAAACTAGAATGTGATGTGAAATTAAATGCATGCTCTAAATCTTCAGAGGAAAAGGAAGTGTTTGAGCTTTGTCCACTATGTTTGGTCTTCACATGGCCCTCAGCAGCCAGTCCTTCTGCTGCTGTGCCGTCTCTTCCAAGGACCTCTATTATCTTTAGAGTTTTTTCCTCTTCTCAATGCCCTTGGCTTCAATTCGTGTGAAGGCCTGACCCAGGCCACCCCTGCACTGCGGCAGAACCCTGTTTCTCTCCGTTTGCGGATCACTAAACAGGACAATCACTCTATCCATCTTTTCATGGGCTATTGTACTGCCACCCTGCCTGCAGAAAAGGGTCCTTTTCAGTGGGGAACTCCTTTTTTTTCTCTTGCTCGATCTTTCCTCTCCTTTTGATGGGTTTTCTTGGAAGTGGGTGGGGAGGGTTTTGAGGGTGCAAAAGAACCCCCCTATACTTTGTCTGTTATGGTTCTTTTTTTAGCACATATCAAAGATATGAAGAGGAGTCAAGACTTCAAAGCTGAAGATGGACTTAGTGTGACACTGACCTCCCCCAACCCAATGAAAGAGGTTAGATCAGAGGTCAGACTTTGGGGACAAATTAAAATATATTTGCTTGTTGGCCTGTACAAAATCCAAAACTGAGAAGTCGTAATTTCAGATTATTTGAATTATCCAATTTTCAAGTGAAACCATTCCAAGTCATTGTTTTGCCCACAAAAAAAAAAAAAAGAACATTTTATATCTACAATTTTATTTTATTTTTTTACAAATTTCATAACTATTTCAGCCATGTTTGTAAAGTGATATTAGACTTCTGTATGTGTATATGTGGTCTGTAAGTAAACAGTTATTAGCATTCTTAAATATAGACTTGTAAGATAAATGGGCTAAAGCAAAGTACTGCTTTAGCAAATCAGGAATTCTTTGAAGAGGATCTCAAATCCTAATCTCATGGGTAAGCATTTGCACTAAAAGATGGTGCATTGTCTGTCATCTGGTCACTGAAGAACAAGGCTTCTCTGCAGTGCAAGGTGACCCTGTGTGCCCTTGTCAACACCCACCCGGCAAATTACAGACTTAAGTCATACAATTATGCATATATTCTAGCATGCATTCCTCACTTGATTAGAGGATGTAGCCAGTGTTACTGTATGTAGTACAAGATACCTCTGGTGTCAAATAATGGGCACGGGATAATGCTTTCTTTATGTTTGTGCATTGCTATATCTCCAGATCTATCTATGATCTCCTTATCATCTTAACAGACTGTCTTTGTAAAGATGACCAGAATACTGAACACAGAAATGTTTTAAGACATTTGGAGAGTTACATAACACTCCCAAATCATCTGCTAAAAGCCATTTATTCTATATCATATCTGATCCCTGAAAATCAACATTGTGTACAATGCAAGTATTGATTCAAATTCCAGCAAAATCTGAAGGTGTGTGAAAAGGGTTTAAATTTCAGTTGTCTTTTTTTGAGGGTGATGGGCCTGCTGGTCTACCTCCTGCATGGTTCTTGGGAAATCCATTTGCTTTCATTTGGCACCACATTAATCTTAATCACCATTAGTGGAATAAAAGTTAGCCACTGGGAGAGAGTGCACTGGCTTTGGGGTTTAGGGGGCAAAGAGGCTGCAGGACTCCACTTGGAGTTTTGCACACTGCTCACTATTTCGGCTCAAAAATGTGCAGATGATCATTATGGAAGTGGTATGACATGATCACAGAACTAAACAGGGAATCTTTGTATTATATCATCATGCTTATCTTTCAGAAAAAAAGGGGAATGCTTCATCCTTCCTTTTTCCTGAATCAGAATTCAGCTGTGAAAGGACGCACTGCTGGGCCTTGAAAATACTCTTTTGGTTGTATCTTAAAAGTTACTGTTGTTGTTTAAATATTTTTGCAATGTATGGGAATCACTGTCTGGGAACGTACCTGAAAAAAATGCAGTTATGCTTCTCATTCATCTTGGATCCCTGTTATATGGTGCTGTACCATACCGTTGTAGTTGTTTTTCCATTATAAAGATTTTATTAAGGCTAAGACATCATGAAGTCCTGTTCATCTCTATTTTACGACATTGTAAATTCTCAATAATTACATTCCAAGCTGTTGTGCCATAAACAAATTTAAATTTGAGATCACACAAGGTATGTTTTCATGCACTAATTTTAAAAAGGCTGAATGAATCCAATTTGATTTCAGATTCTATGAACCCTTTTTGCAATACGATGTTAATCACGTTTTAGTTTACATGTGCATGTATGTATTTTGGACAAATTTTCAGCACAGTGCAAATAGCCAATTCTGTAAATATTCCGTTTCCTCCAGTCACCAGTTCAGAAGACTTCAATATGTTTGCAAGAAGTAAAACTTACCGGAGATCTCATTATAAAAGTGCCCTGGTAAAGATACACATCGCATCATGTGCACAAGGTATTTTTTAATCTTACTGAAAAGATAGCATTGAACCGTTTACATGCTTACATTTTTGCTATTGATTGGAGTTTTAGTCCGATCTACATTTCATTCGGATCGTATTGTTTGAGTATAGCTCACATGAAGACGTTTCAATCCGACGGAGCTGTCAAATCAAATAACAGATTATTATAATCAGTTCAGTATACAACAGATTATTTTGGTTCCAATAGACATGGCTATTAAAAGCACCTGAATTGAACTGTTTTCAAGCAAGCATCCCATCCCTAGAGCTAGAGATTATCAGTCTATTGTATGCTACAGGATGGACAATATCAGTACTTGTACACCTGAGGGCACAGGACAAATAGTCAGGGCTTAATGAGTAGTAATATTCAGTAAGAAAGACGAAGACTACAGAAGAGGAGAGAGCCTGCAGGTTAATGTGATAGGTGGAGGGATTAGTTCAAGTGATTGATGACCAGCACTCTGCTCATTAGGATAGCCGTTAGCTCGGCGCTAACAACTGAGAATTACAATAGCTGTACTAGCACAATGATTTATTGCTGATTTACTGCAGGGTGTTTTAATATAATGAATGAAGTCATTTTTACCTTTCAGGGTTTGATGTTACTTCTAAACCACCATGGCAAATTAATTTGACATTTACTCATAATTCTATATAAATGTTAAAGCAGAAAGTTAAAGGAAAACAATATGTAAGTGTTAAATATAAAACAACATAAATACTAAATGACTCTGTAAAAAAAAAATTTGTCAGGTATTTTATAGCATGTGCTTTATGTGGTAACAATCTAAATGAACCACGTTTTATTAAAGTGTAATTTGTTTTATTATAACTGAATATAGCCAATAACGGGGTACTTTAAGGTTTCAATCGAAACCCTTAAAACTCCAAAAAAGTGATTAATGTGACAAATTGTCACTGCTGTTACTGTATGGTGATGCACAAACTAACTCTCAGATACTTTGTTGCAGTGGACAGATGTCCCGCTCTCTCAAAATATATTATTAAGAAAAAAAAGAAAAAAGATTGGGAATGAGATTGCACTCTTGTTTTGAATTATAAATAAATAAATGTTCCTTTTGTGATTTAAATCCAGGGCTATGTTTTAACAAACAAATTGCATATGTGCATGCCTGGTACAGTATATGAGCCACTGGCATTATGGAGATGGAAGGAAAGGAAGGTGTAACTGCACAGGTAGCTAAAGGTATAAATGATCTTGAGTTGGGGGAGGAGCACTCATTGGCAATTAGACCGACAGCTTGTTTGAATTCTTGAAAGAAAGGATAGTCCTTTTGTTTCTTAATCTCAGTGCTCCCCAGGACTGAGTCGTTTAATTCTAGGAAGCCAGGGAGAGAGTTATTTATTGTTCTCTCACCCTTAAATTCATGCGCATGCATCCACATTCACCTTAAACCTCCCTAATGTGTAATTTGCTTTAGACTCCACCTGAAAATTAGCCGATGAAAAAAAGAAAAGAAAAAAAAACTCAGCTCTTTGTTATACTTTTAAATCCAGCTGTTTGTTGAGAAAATCCTTATAAATGTCATCTGTGTGTGTTAATATATTTAACACAATATAAAAGAGGAAAAAGTATTTGCATTTTAAATAAGAAAATGACTGTGCATTATGTATTTTTTCATTCAAGGTTCAATGTAAACATTACTGAATTAATTTAGATTTTTTTTTTAAGATGAATATCTATTCATATGAATTCAATTTTATATTCACAGATATTTCCAAGTTTCCATGACTGTGGGAAACGTGTTAAAATTATAAATACGGTATAGCTTGCATTCATTGTAATTTCCTCCGGACCGACGGCACTTGTTTTCTATGAAGCAGAAGAAAGAAAAGATGTGTTAATTTTGTCGGCTTATGGATTGTGATCGTTTCAGTCACTTGCAATATGCTACATTAAAAACTCCATCGGTAATCCACAAACATCTAAACATCTTATGAATACAGATACTTGTTAATATTTTGTTATCTAGTTTTTTAAGAGTGAAATTGAACTTGAAATGTACATGCACTGTCTGTAGACAGGAGAGAGCGATTTCCGATTGGACCGCAGCACTACAACTTCCTACTCTTTCTGCCGTACTTATTGTAATAGAAGTACAAGTAAAAACTCACATGGTCGGTCATTCATTGTTAGCAACACTTTTGTAGCCCAAGAAAGCTATCAGTAATAATTTACTGTCTATTTAGTTCGTTTCGAAACTTTCCTGAAACGGATTCTGACAGTTTGTTATTGATAGGTCAAGCTCATATGTGGTCAAGTCTTTAGTTTATTATTATTATTAGTAGTAGTAGTATTAGTATTATTATATTAGTATTATTATAGGCGTGAGTGAAAGAAAAAAAATCGACCAGTTTAATTTTTTTTTACTTTTGTTCTTGAAAAATAATGGAAAATATTACAATGTTTTTAATACATATAAACATACAATGTATGAATTAGCCTACATTTATTTTTCCACTTGGGTGGAAATAAAGGTCTAGCATTTGATCTCAAAGAGCACAAAATGAACTAATATCTAATTGACATAGTGTATCGGTGTATATCTGTATTATACAAGATAATTAAATTTAAAAAAAAACGTTGTAATATGAAGAACTTGTTCCCTTTTTTTTTTTTTTTTTTTGCTAGCTCCTCTCTCAATGGCAAAGTTTTTGGGACAACCAAATTAGTTGTATTACGGTACTGAATGTGGAATGTGTGGAATTTGTAAAGCTTCAATTCATCCTGAAGATACAGCAGTGAGGCAGTGAGCTCTTTAAAGAGAGAGCGCCCCTATTTGATCAAACTCTATCAAGCAATGTGTGTTGTTAACGCTTTGTGCAGATGGTATGTCTAAAGTCCATGAACAAGCCAGCACTCTTTAACAGGAGGAACACTTTTTTTTCATGATTTGAAAAAGTGTAATGACATTTTTCAGTATTTTCTGAAATACGTAATAGCCTACTGACATAAACAATCATTTTATTGAAACTTCATGAGCTATATTTCGTTATAAAGTTAGGATTACAAGTGGAATACCGCTCGTAAGATTTCTTAAAATTGTACAAAATATTTTGTACGTTAGGCTATAGTCTACATCTGCACGAGGAGTTTTCAGATGAAAGCTATGCCGCAGTTCTGCCTGGCAACAGGCGTTCTCGTTCATTGGTTTAGGATGATTTGTGCTTCCTTCTTTTAGAGTAACCCAAAAGAGTAAGCTTTTTTTTCCCCAACCCAGACCACACATTTGTCTCATATAGGCTACGAAAACCACATTCAAGTTTATGCATAAATAACTGTAGGCTAATATAAAACTTCGTGAAGTGATTGTGCCATAGGCTACTAAGGTCATAAAGAGTTGAAACAATCTAAAAAGGTGCAGAAAACAATTGTTAACAGACTTTGAATTGGACATAAATAAAACTTTGCGTCCTGAACGCACAGAGTTTCTGAATGCGACAGTGCAGGGCACCTTGATTTGGGCTATTATACCGCCCCCTACCAACACTACTTCACCAATACACATCTTCAGACCCTTTTACCCCGTCTTTCCAACCCCGATACCCACAACACTAGCAGCTTGCCCCTTGCACCCCCACCCAAGCCCCAGCCTACCCCCACCGATTCTCCTTGGTCACTCGTCACCCAGCATAGGACCTCCTATTTCCCTACTGCTAAAGAAGGGAGCCCAAGCTCGAGAGAAGATAGTTCTTTAAGATTGATCCTCCGCCCTGATCAGACAGACTCTCGCGCTCTCACAGGCTCGCAGCTGCTTTGATCTTCCCTTAACAACAGTCACGTCATAGGGGAGTTTTGTCAAGCGGAGCTGCAGCGAGAGTTTTAGAGGGTTCAGCAGAGGCAGCAAAGCATCCACGGGACCAGTGTCCGACACGAGATCCAGTTTTCTTACTTTTTGTCACTGCTAAACCTCGGGCACCGCTGAAGACATGGAGCACCAGCTGTTTTGCTGTGAAGTGGATACCATTAGAAGAGCTTACCAAGATAGCAACCTGTTGAATGACCGAGTCTTACAGACAATGCTCAAAGCAGAGGAAAACTACCTTCCATCACCAAATTATTTCAAGTGTGTTCAGAAAGAAATTGTACCTAAAATGAGGAAAATCGTCGCCACATGGATGCTCGAGGTTTGTTTTGGATAATAGCTGTCTTTTTTTTGTATTAGCTGCACAAGTTTGCCTCATGATGATTGTGATTTTTGCTCTTTGGACCCCCAGAACTGTTTAATAAATCTAAACGTGTTTAAATGTAACTTGAGTTCTTCAGCATTGTTATCCATCCCAGAACTAGCACACTGAAACATGCTGTCCGATTATTATTAGCGATTTTAGTAAAAATAATGGTTTATTACGAAAGTAATATCAATCCTACACCTGGGATGTTTTCTGTGGTTTCCGCTAACACATTTTTTAAGTCAATTATTTTTACCCATTCATATGTTTCGTTTCTTATTAATCTAAAGAAAATATAAATCAATATATATTTTATTTCGATTTAATACCAATGTACACGTATGCATTCTCACTCGTGCCAGTAGGCTATTATACGCCATCTTTGTTGTCGTTTGCTTAAGTTTTTTATATATCTAAATTCTAAAATGGAAACATTATTGACATCACTTGCTTAAAGACGCTTACTAGTTGTGCTTTAAATCACTGCTATAATTAAAACCTCATTTTTGCAAGAAAATGTCATATTTGTATCTTAAAAGTTTTGTTTCAGTTTGCCATACACCTCCTGCACGACGGTCTAAAAATATAATATTTTTTAAGTTTCTAAATTCAATATTGTGATATAAACGGTCGGATTATATTCCCCATCGAATGATTTGGATTTACAGATGTTTAACATTCGATTTAATGCTTTGGAATAATTTATATTAATTTTTGAAACACCCGCTAATCGCAAATGTCGCATGCTTCTCTTTGTATGTTGGAGCTTTAGAAATCAATTCATTTCGCATCGTTTTAGTCATTGAATTCGAAAGATTTAGCTTTTATCCAATAAAGCATGCGTTACCCAACATTTACATGTGTTTTAAGTCGAGCGAAACAATTTTCTTATATTTTTTAATATTTTTTGAAAAGATGACGAACTAGAAAATTGTTTCCTGAACCTAGCTTGGACGCCACCTTTTTGCTTCGGAAAGCAACGACTGCTAGCATCAGCAGCAAATTGCAATATTTATACTTTGTCCAATGCTTTAAATTTGTATCAATTAACGGATAAAGTAGCCTACTAGTTTATTTAGCGTTTGCAAAAGTCTCTTTTCTAACTTAACCCTTTCTAGTGCAAATGCACGACTCAGCAGATGCTGAACACGTGGGGCGACTCCATAAGATGAAAGTATAGCAAATAAAAATTCACTTCGTTTATTTAATTCATTTTCCCCAAAATATTGGTTTCTTTCTATTCTTACCGCATATTTAGGGGGGACGCAGACAATTATTCGAGATCTTTGTTTAATTATATGCACTTTGTTTTCATTAAAGGTCTGTGAAGAGCAGAAATGCGAAGAGGAAGTCTTTCCGCTGGCTATGAACTACCTGGACAGATTTTTATCTGTGGAGCCCACCAAAAAGACCAGATTACAGCTGTTAGGAGCAACTTGTATGTTTTTGGCCTCTAAGATGAAAGAGACTGTGCCATTAACAGCAGAGAAGTTGTGCATATACACGGACAACTCCGTCCGTCCTGGCGAATTATTGGTAATTATTCAACACTTCATAATTATACAGCTTGATGCTGTTTTATTATATTGCATACCTTAAGTCAATTAAATTCATGCAAGTAAAGTAATTTTGCTCAAAGATGTGTCGCCACGTGAATGTCTTGGGATAAAAATCTAACCAGATATATAGGCTAGCCTAATTGGATTGGTCTGCAAATGTAAAGCCACCCCTCAGACATAAATATAAACGCGCATGTTACAAACTTCTTTGTACTTTTTATGTGTCCGCTAATTGAATGTAGGCCTTGCTTGACTGTGCAATTAATCGACATCTCCATCTAGCGGGCAAAGATTGTAAAACCGGATATGGAAAATGCGCCTTTATGTAAACTTGGGTCTTTTTATATCTCCCTCGCAGCAAATGGAACTGCTGGCGCTAAATAAACTCAAGTGGGATCTGGCCTCAGTGACACCACATGATTTCATTGAACATTTCCTAGCCAAACTCCCTATACATCAGAGCTCCAAGCAGATACTACGCAAGCATGCCCAGACATTTGTGGCCCTCTGTGCAACAGGTATGTTTAACCGTTTGTGTTCAGTTTTACTTTGTGCATATTTATTAATGTAAGATAATTTATCTTAGTATAAATATTGCAGACCAGGCAAAAGTATTGAGGGCTTTGTAACAAACATACATTGAAGAACCTCCACTTACCTAACCCAGTACTTTGCTATCAGGCAGAGTTCTTTATTGCAATGGAAAGAGCCATCTCGCTTGTCCTAATTCCTCACTCGCGGTTATTGTAAACCAGTGTGAGGCTCTGCAAGAGAGAGGAAGTCTGTTTCCTTTTGTGGTGATTGCTGTGACTGCACCATGGCTCCTGAGAAGCCCTGCCTGTTTCCAACCCCACTGCTATGCATGCAGGGAATGTGAACCAAAAAGAGGAAGCTGTTTTCTTACATTTTTCTTGGAAAAAGGGCTTTGTAACCTGATATTTTCCCATGCCTAAGACGTCTTGTAGTCCAGGTTTCTTTGATTGAGATCATGTGCTCAGATATTAGGCTACCAATCCACTTTCTTTTGCCCATACACGGCATTGTCGCGAAACCTACAGCAGTCAGTTTATCACCTGCTAGAATAAGCCAGTAATGCTACAGGAAGGAACTACTCCAGTATATTCCCCACTCACATTTACATGGTGGGTATCAGCGAAGCTCGCTCTCCCCTTTTATGTTTATGACCTGCATTTCTTTGGGAAGTAGCCTGGGATCTCAGCCAGGGAGAGTGTGGTTGGATGGATACTGGGAAGGGGGTGGGCGCTGCTGAATGAAATGAATGGGCTGGGGTGAAGGCTCCCGTGCCTTTATGCTCAATTTGTCTTGACAATTGCCCTCTCGTCTCTGAGCTAGCAATGTTAGATGACTTCCTATAAGAAAGGCAGTTGTATTTCTCTGTTCGCCATGTGTGGGCGAAGCACAAAGTGAGAGTATAAGGGAAAGAGGCGCCATTGATTTATAAGCTCCGCTTATTGTCCGTTCAGGTTCTGAACGCACCAGAGACATTTTGAACAAGTTGTGTTTTATGAAGTGGGAGATTGTGATATCTTGAAAACCCTAAGATTGCTATGCATTTCAGGCATTAACGTGCGAATAGAGGCATGATTTATGGGACGTTTTGGGAATGAGAAGGCTGCAGTAGGTGGTAGCTTGCCCAGGACCTACAGCAAAGTCCTCTGGCTCCCCACAAAGGCTTTGAGCCCTGCTGCAGAATAGTGTGTCAGGCCCCAAATGTCACGGACTGTCCCCTACCAACCCTCCTCTCATTATAGTTTAGTCATGCTATGCTTCATTATGAGCTCAATCCCAACTCTGTCTTCTGATCCAGTATTGCCCATTTTATTCATCTTATTCTTTGGGCCACTTACATTCTGGTGTCTTTTTTTGAGAATTCCCAACCAATGGTACATTTGTTATTTTCAGATGTCAACTTTATCGCCAGCCCTCCGTCCATGATCGCGGCCGGCAGCGTTGCAGCAGCAGTGCAGGGGTTGTACCTCAAAAGCAGCGACAGTTGCCTCTCCTCCCAGAACCTCACCAACTTCCTCTCACAAGTCATCAGAAGCGACCCTGTAAGTGTTCCAACCTCCGCACCCTGTATCACTCCAGAAGACCTGATATGTCATTGTTGCTAATCTCCCCGTTTCTCTCCAAAGGACTGTCTGCGATCTTGTCAGGAACAGATCGAGTCCCTGCTGGAATCTAGTCTCAGACAAGCTCAGCAGCACAACATCTCCACAGAGACCAAAAGAGCGGAGGAGGACGTGGACATCTCTTGCACTCCCACAGATGTCAGAGACATTAATATCTGAACGGATCACTATTCATCTTGTGTGCGATGAATCTCTTCGTCTTTGTTTCTGTTGGGTATGGGCTTTGGCCAAAGGCTTCATGGGACAAATGGAAATCAGGCTCAAACCTGCACCCCACCATCCGACCAATACCTCGACAACTTGTCCCTCAGCGCGCCCTAACTGTTGACCGCTGAGCGGCATCCCCTGTGGTTTTGACGATTGGGCTATCGCTGGCCAGGACCACCAGTGGAGCACAGGGAATGAAAGGAAATCTCAATTCTGTCCTTCGGCTCCCCCTCTATGTCCTAAGTCTTAAATAAAACAAGCGAAAAATGATATAGGCTATCTAGGATTTTTAAATCGTGTAAACGACAACAGTAGTTGTGACTTGCCCTGACTTGTTGCTGAAAAGACAACGCTGGGTATTTTTATTTCAAGTGTGTCAGAAACTATTTTTGAAAGAGAAGAGACGTAATTTGTATATCTTCGATTTCTTTCTCTCATAGATAGTACCTTTGTACACTTGCTACGAGTGCTCCTTGTTTTTTCTGCAGCCTAGCCGTGTAAATATATCCCCGCTTGCTATGCCTTTAGTCACTTTATTATAATTCCTAGACAGGTCCCCTAACAAGATTCTCTTCTCTTCCAAAATGGTTTATGTAATCTTAGTATATTTTGTACGCATGTATTTTTGCTATGATCTAGAAGGCTGTGGATTGCCAGGGACTGAGGTGCTAACTTGAGGCCAGACGGAAACATTTCTTCGAATCGTTGCCTTCACTGCCATTAATAATGTATATCGTCATCACTGCCATGACACAATAAGCTTATGTTGTACCTGCTCCCCGGCTGAGCTTGCTGTGCGGTCCACAGTCTGCTTTTTTTGTTTAGATTCATGTATTATCTAAAACCATTCCATTTAAAAAAGAAAAAAAAAGCACTTTCAGTCCGTCGTTAAAGGCTGGCTTTTAGAAAAGAAAAAAGAAAAAAAAAAGAAAGAAATTGTTAAAACAATGAGGGGGAAACATGGAATGGAGGACGGAGCAGGTCTCTTTATCTATGGTGTTAGTGGTCTGTTAGAGAAAGAGAAGAGGGGGACATTGAGAAGATATTTGCGGTGTAGTTTAACGGCTACGCAATCCTCTTACCAGAACGGATAGATGCTAGGGAACGTTTAAGGTGCGATCCAGCAGAACGCACGTAGACGGTAGAAACACTACGACGTTAAATCAAAGATTAAGAACTATTTATTTTTTCAGTTCCCCTCTTAAGGCCAGTATGCACGAATGCCCAAGTGTACCTATCTTTGAAGTATGTATAATGATCCGCTAGTTGCTAACTCGTGACACCATAGTTAAAGTATTTTTTTCCGAGTTGATGTACTCTGGTCTAGTTATTGTTAAAACAAAAGTTGTGGCTTCAAGTAGATTTTGCACAAACCCAGAGATGTCAGTTTGTCTTGTTGATCTCTGGAAGGGGGGGAAGATGAGGAGGAGAGGTGGTAGAGGGAGGCAAAAAAAGGGTGATGGCTGGACATCAAAGAGTTAAAGCAGAACTGAGACGTTTGTACCGTGAGGAATAACTTAAGAGGAGAACCTGGGAGAAAGACACTCCTCATATTTAGCTGCTATGGAGGGATTTCCAGCAAGTATGAAACTTTCAAATGGAAAACAACAAAAAAAAAAGAAAAAGACATGCTTCTTTCTCTTGTCTTGTTTTGCTGCTATTTTTTGGTTTTGTTTATATGAAATGTCAATACAATGCCATGTAATAGGTTAATTTTCTCATAGAAAATTATGATATTATTGAAAACTTTGGTTCTTTTTAGTAGTTTTTTTTTTGTTTTTTTTGTTTTTTATGTGATCAATTTTTGTTAATGTGATTTCTACGCTATGCTATTCCCAAAACAAAGAAAAGGAAAAAAAAATGATAATAAAAAAAAAAAAAAAGCAGATGAAAAAATAGTCAAATGTTCCTGTTATACCCACAATACCTCAATCTACAGTCGTGATTTAGCATTGATTTAGTCTGGGATTTTTTTTCTTAAGTTCTGATTTTATGTTATTTTATTTTATTGTTTTTTGGTTTATACCGTGCCTGTTAGTCCTGTTGTAAAATGCAAATGAACGTTAATCATCCTCCTACTGGGTCCTGATGCGAGCGAGTAGAAAGCACATTGAATGGAATTGGTGCCATAAACTCTGAGTTTTTTTTAATTTTTTTAGCTTGTTTCATTAAAGGAGACTATATCCCCACTTTAGCCTCTTCTAGCCCATCTTGATGAGTTTATGAAGATTTTATTTGAAAAATGACACCGTTATACTGCCATGTGTACTTACAAAGCCATAGTTTAACACAGTGCAGATATTCATGTATAAGTGGCTGCATGTCTTGATCTGAATACAAGAGACTTGGTGTTTCCACATCAAGTCGTTGTCTTAATAAATGTTACGCAGCTACAATCACCAGTGGTGTTTCCCTTCCTCTTCTTTTTTTGCTTAAACCCATGAAATTTGTATCCTTGTAAAAATCCATATATTCAGTGCTCGTGGGATGCTCTACTTGGTTTAGTTCACTCCCTTTAGCCTTTGACATGGTGCTGCTATGAGTCTAGAAATGATTTGCTGAAAGAGATGCGGCGATAAGCTAGGAAGGATGAAAGAAGTGATTCAGGACCCAGGGGACACATATATTATCCCCTGTAGTATCAGGAATCTATTTTACCTCAAGGTGGATACAACTGAATGATGAAAACTAGCATGTATACTGATACACACACCTAGAGTCTGTCATGCAATCGAGGAAAAGAGACTGCGGAGGTCCCGAGCTTTTTTCTTGAATGTGTTTAGGGGAGAAATGAGAAATGATTGAGTGCATCCTCCCATCCCCACACCATGAAAGCTTGGCCTTATGGCTTGATTCTGTTGTAAACAAACCTGTAGTGTCTTTTAGTTCAATGTGCCATTCATTCACAAGGGTCAATGTGTGTCGATCCTGAAATACAACGTCATGCTTTGATTTCTTTTGTTTTGTTTTATTGTTCACAAACCGGTCACTGGTCTGAAATGCACAATCTTGCTGACCCATCTTAGACATGAGGTTAACTAGAATAAAACTTGAGCTTCAAAAACCACTTGTCTTGCGTGATTTGTATTTTTATTGTGCCAGCACAGCTTAGAAAGTGTTAAAAAATGAACATTTGGACATTTCCTCAACCTCATATTTCAAACCAACATTTGCATACCTTCAATGTCTATCCTTTTAAGACAGAACATGTTGTTATTTTCTTAATATACTAATCAGAATAAAAAATGCAAGGGAAAAAGCGTACACAAGAAAATTTTTTATATTGAAGTCCCCTAATTTATTTGAGTTCATCTATGGCACATGTAAAAACTATTAAGTGCTTAAATGTGAAATACATCAGCAATTGCTTATAAAGCTCGTCTTTGTGTCACGTGCCTCCGAAAAAGAGCAGCTGAAAACAGGTTGTTCTTGTTTTTGCTTAAAAACTTTTAGAGGCACTAAATATTATTTAAGCAGGAAGCTGAAGATGTGTACAGCTAAAACAGATACTGAAATTAACATTTTCAGAGGATGTGCCAACCTTGCTGAGGTGAGAAAGGATTGGTCTGTTGACTAAATAAACGCTGTTCTCTCATGTCTCAAGCAGGTGATACCCTTCTTTTATTGTCCAAGTATTATCTGGCATCCCCAACAGACAGTCTTTGATAATCGGTTTTGAAACACACTGTGGACAGGCCAGCAGGCATCATTCAGGAGACTGCAAGAAAGAAAGAACTCTGACTATTTCACGCACCTTTGCTACCGACTGAGGTTTGAGATAATACTGTGTCTTTGGTTTTTGGCATTTCAGTGTCTGCGGTTTCAGACGAAGGAGCAACATTGCTCCCCTCATACATACTGTCCCAAAGGCTAAGTTGCTAAGGTTTGCCCTTCCAAGATCTGACATACAAAAACTGAACTCTGTTCACATGTGAAAATAAACCAGATGGCATCAGGAAAAGAATTAATCCTGAGGTTGTCGAAACTAACTTTTTGTGTATTAACCAATCATTCAAGGCATACAAGGTACACATTTTATTAGTTCTTGGGTTTCTCTGGGAACTGAAGACATGACCTTGGTGTTACAAGTGGCATGATCTATTGTTTGAGCTACAGCAAAGCTTATTATTTTTACCATGTCATCATATGGCTGAAAGAAGATTATAATGCTAGTATATTAATCTCGCATAGCCAAACGTTCAGACTGACGGCTGAAGGTCTGGAATCCATGCCCATGAGGCGATTTGACCGACATGTCAAACAACCAATCACAGTTTGTTTCATTCAGCGGCATGTTTCGGGGCGTGGAAATGTCGCCACAATAACAGACGTATTAAAAACTCACTCGGACTTATTTTAAATATTCCATGCCGTGAACTTTAAATATTTTACATACTTTTGAAACTCCTGTGTTTAGTTGATCCTGATATGCGATCGTCGACACAGTTGTAAACACTATGGCTTTCTTCTGTTGGAGGGGGTTTGGTGCAACGTCATCTTTGTTTCCAGATGGAACGTTTATATATAAGTTTAGGAGATTTGTAAATTATTCCATTCCTTTTTTACTCACAATTTGTACAGTGTCCCAACTCTTTTAGAATCGGGTTTGAACCAGTAATTCACTGCCATTCATAAATCCTCTCCTGTGACATGATGGGATAGTAAAGTGTCCATTGGATGCACACTTCAGAATCTAGCCAGAGATAGTAGGTCATCCAGAGACTTGTTTCCTACTGTTTTATGTATACTGTTAATTCAGACACAGTCTTCTGTTCATATAGGCTGTTGTTACAATTTAGTAAGGTATTGTGTGATTTCAGATGGACCCAAAGTGGCAAATAATTTTTGCCTTCATTTTAAACAGTATTATTATATTGTTTATTCGTTTGAAACTTAACAAATTTATTTTCCTCTTGTTATTGGCTTGAAAAGTGCACTTATACTGTCTTTCTTTACAATAAATGTTAAGCTATGATTTATCTAATAAGATAATACTCATATATAAAGTAAGGCTTAAAGGGATAGATGACTGATTTTTTTTTTAATTCTGTCATCATCAAGTCACTTTCCAAACCTATATGGAATTTATTTCTTCTGCAGAACACACACACACAATTTTTGATAAGCTGCCAGTTATTTTTCGATTTATTTTATTCTGGAAATAATGACTTTTACAAAAATGATTTTGTACACTTGCCAATGTACAAAAAAATGAAGGGTCTGCAATTCTGAAAGTGAAAGTGACATACAGCCAAGTATGGCGACCCATACTCAGAATTCATGCTCTGCATTTAACCCATCCAAAGTGTGCACACACACAGCAGTGAACACACACCAGGAGCAGTTGGCAGCCATTTATACTGCAGCACCCGGGTAGCAGTTTTGGGGTTCAGTGCCTTGCTCAAGGGCATCTAAGTCGTGGTATTGCCAGCCCGAGACTTGAACCCACAACCTTAGGAGTCATTTAGTCACAGATTAGTCCTGTCACTTTAAGAAGTTATTTCTAATGTCAGCTCGTTATATGTATAAGACACCTGTCCACACAATCTGCATCTTCCATTCCAACATCTGCCACCACCATGGGCAAGACCAAAGAGCTGTCAAAGGATGTCAGAGACAAGATTGTAGATCTGCACAAGGCTTGAATGGGCTACAACACCATCAGCAAGAAGTGTGGCGAGAAGGAAACAACTGTTGGTGCGATTATTCAGAAATATAAGAAATACAAAACAACCATCAATCACCTTTGGTCTGGAGCTCCATGCAAGATCTCACTTCATGGGGTAAGGATGATCATGAGAAAGGTGAAGGATCAGTCTCGAACAACAATGGAGGAACTTCTTAATGATGTTAAGGCAGTTGGGACCATAGTCACCAAGCAAAATGGGGATCTAATACTTATTTCCCTCACTAAAATGCAATTTCTAACCTTTATATAATGTGTTTTTTTTTTTCAGAATTTTTAGGTTTGTGTTTTGTCTCTGTACGTCAAAGTAAACCTGCCATAAAAATTACAGACCCTTCATTTCTTTTTAAGTGGGCAAACTTACAAAATCAGCAGGGGATCAAATAAATATTTTCCCCACTGTATTTGATTCACATTTTTTCAAACATCTTTCAGTTTCAAGACACAGATGATCATATTCCAGGACTACAATGACTTTGATCTGTGTTACATATGACCGTGAAGATTCAGTTTGTCAGCTGAGATCACTACATCAGAACTGAAATATTATATCAGCGTATACAATATATGACCGCTAGTTAAAACTCAATCAGCCTCCCTCATGAAAGTGGCTGAACCTTTCTTGTCTGTGCTGTGAATAGGAATTGCACATTTATCATCCACATCATGAACCATGTGAGGAAGCAAGCAGCTCAGTGCTGAGATTGGAGCATGTGTGTGTGTGTGTGAGAGAGGGAAGGAGTGGGGGGTATGAGGCACCAAGGCAAAAAAGGGAGATACTATGCCACCATTCAAATTGAGGCCTTTTTTTCAAGTGCCCGTCGGTTGCATTTGTCACGTCCTCCTTTCATGTCACCACTCGCCACCTGCTCCTGAAATTCCTGAACATTTTCTGAAAACTTCCAGCGTCCTGCTTCATTTTCTCGGCCTCGCTCCCTTTCGCTGGCCCCATCCACTCTGTTCCACAAGTGAAAGGAAACCAAAGAAACATTGCTCCTCTAACTCTCTTTCACAGACTCGGCCCTCTGTCTTACACCCCCCAAGTTCATGTTCTTCTGTTCTGCATTTGGAATAAGTCTCCCCCTCGCTCTCTCCCTCACACACACACACACACAATATCTGAGAAAGATGATGTATCATTTATGGATCAAACAAAGAGAAACCTGACTCTACTGCCATTCATGGACTTTAACTATGAGATCACAACATGAAAACGTTAAAGGGATAATTCACCCAAAAATTCCCTAAAATTCTGTCATTATTTATTCACCTTCATGCTGACAAAGTCAGTGGGATCCAGTGTTGCTTAAAACCCAAAATGTCTTATTTTATACAGGTTTGGATTGACAGAAGATGAGTAATTGATAACAGAATTGAAACCTCTGGATGATCCAATTTCTTGAACATAATATACAGTGGCACCAAAAGTATTTAGAAAAATGAATCATGTTATTCCATACCGATTGAATTTCTGAAAAGTGTGTTGTGTCCAAACAATGAAATTCAATGTAATCTGTTGTTGTTTCAACCATCAAAATATCTTCTTTTATATAGGTTTTGAATGACAGTGAGTAAATAATAACTTTTTTTAATTATTATTTCTTTAACATGCAATGTCTCTAAAAAAGTATCCTGAAACTTGAACCAAAATTAAAAATGATTCAGAACCCTTCATTGTTTAGATTGCCAAAATATCAAACCAAGATGGGTTTATTTTAAAAGACAACAGCCTAGGATTTAGATGATAAACCAACAGATAATTTAACAGATAATAACTAATTTTGTTCTTTTCTGATTATATTAATTTCCCATTACTGTATAATATATTTATATTATAGTTCTGGCTTCCTATTAATGCCTAAACCAAACTTTGTATGACTCCACCAGCACAAAATGACCGATGTAGCGGCTGACTAGAGGTCTTCAGGGAAGAGCTGGGTTTTATCTGTCAGGGCTCAGAAGGTGCCGCCAACAGGCCTAGTGTTTACCTGCTGCTGCCCACAGCGTAGACCAGCTGCCATCTCTAGAAACACCCTCTAATATGCTGCCAACTCCTGTCTGCCTGAATTCTGATCTGCACCTCGGACTTCAAATGTGAAGGGAGCGGAACAAAACCAGAGTACGTCGCGCAGCCCCCTGGCCTCTCGCACGGGCCCCACATCAGCATTGTTGCGGCCACAGCAACTGTCCCCATTCTGAGCCCAGTAGAGAGGAAGAAAACTATCCGTCAGGAGACTCTGCTGACCACCCGTGAAACATGGGATTTCCACAAATGGCAGATGTGTAATGTCAAATCACTAGCTCTCACTCTCTAGCTCCAAATTATTTGATAAAATATCTAATAGATGTATGATGAATTGATATAAAGGACAAACAACATGCAACATCAGCATAAACATAATAATTTGAAAATATTATTAACAATGAAATATAAGAATCATAGTAGAATCATAATTTAGACAGCTACACATCAATATGATCAATGTATTTATTTTATTCTGAAATGTCTCTTATTATAGACATGGAATTAACAATATAGTCATTTGAAGAGTCATAAACTGTATGTAAAATCTATAATTGCTAAACTGTCTGTGCTGCTTATATCCAGTTAAATACTGATTTGACAAGTAACAATTCTGCAGTACTTGCAGTTTACCAGCAGGCGGGGCCACCTGATGGCTAAAACCTGTCTCCAAATTTCACCACAAGATGGTGTTATTAGCCACCTTCTTTTAAGAAATCAACACAAAGAAGGGTTGAAATTGATAAAATAAAATAAAAAACATCTTGGGAGATGGAATAATCTTATGAAGATGGTGGTATATTAAATTAACTCAAATCACTACCATTGCTATTTCACCCCTCTTGATCTGACTTTAAAACCCTCAAACACCTAAGAATAGCACTCAAATTCTTCCACGCTGTCAGTTTAAAGAGCTGTTCCAGAATCCAGAATCCTGCATCACGAGTCCAGAGTGAGAGTGATAACGGTCCACTCTTATACACACGGCACGTGAACATCACAAACCCCTTCATCAGGACTGTCTGTCATCACAGGAGGACTGGAGGCGCTCTGAGTTTCTCTCGGCTGCTGTACGGCTCCTGCCATCTCAGAAGGACATTCCTGTTGATCCACTCACATATTCTTTAAAGTCTGTTGCCACGTTCAGTAAAGAGCACACCTGTAATGTTAAATGTGTCAGGCAGGTAGTATTTTGTCGATTTTAAAGTTAAAATAAGCTATTAGAAACAGCTTGCATTTTAACAAAGAGATGATGGGGCATGTTTGATGACATTACCTGTCTAAACTTGGCACGCACCCTTTCCATGTCCTCTTGAAGTTTCTCATACTGAGGATCCTCATATGGGAAGTTTTGGATCACGCCAATCAAAGATTCCATAGCTTTCAGCCTTTTTCTAGAAGTAGAGAGAAATGTAGCAGTGAGAGAAATGATCTTACTACCTAATAATCGTACTACTACTGAGGAAAAGCAGTGTTTGTTATCTGTTAAAGAGCATACCTTGTTTTAACATCACTATTGTTTTGAAGGAGACATTTCCAGGCAAGGGCAAATCCATAATAAAAAGAAACCTGAAGAAAAAAAAAAAAAAAACTATGCATTTACATAGTTTAAATAGCTTACTTAAAGTGAATATTACACTTGAATGTGTAGTGTATAAAACTGTAGGCTATATATGTGACCCTGGACCACAAAACCAGTCTTAAGTTGCACAGGTACATTTGTGCATTTCAATAAAGTCTTATTTTTTGTTATTTTTGGACCAAAATGTATTTTCAATGCTTCAACAATTTCTAACTGAGAGTCTGATGTCAAATGGACTACTTTGATGATGTTTTTATTATCTTTCTGGACATGGATATTATACTATACATACATTTTCAATGGAGAGACGGAAAGCTCACTGACTAAATCTAAAATATCTTAAACTGTGTTCTGAATATGAACTGAGGTCTTGCGGGTTTGGAACGACATGGAACGACATTATATAATTTTCATTTTGGGGTGAACTAACCCTTTAAATTCTTTTAAAATTGATTCATGCATGATGACAATGCAGTCATTCGTGTCAGCTGTGTGTTCAGACGGGAGGCCCCAGAATTTGGAAGTCATTGTAACAACACAACAGCAAAAAAAACCTGACACTGCTTTTCCAGAAAGCTGCTTACATTATTCAAACAGAATCATTCTAAACTCCAGCCAACTGAAAATCTATGAAACGTGCTGTTAACAGCCTTTAATCTACACTAAATGAATCCCTCATCGTGTGTGTTTCAGTCATCATCACCTCTGCGCCGAGTTTAGCTCCGTGTAGCAGCCCGTGGTTCCTGCCCTCGAGGGTTCCCTGACGAGTGCCCTCCTCAAAGCCTTCCTGATAGCCTTCATCATGAAACCTTAAACAAGAGGGACGTTATGAGACCAAGTACAGCAGCATTCACAGCGACAGTCACTGAACTAACGCTAAACACACACTAAACTACTGAGAGAGAGAGAAAAAAACTAATGTGACGAATGAGTTTGTGTATAAATGACGCGCGGATTTTACCTGTCATCGGCCATGATGATGGAGTCAAATAAATCATCACTGTTGGACACAAAAGCCATTTTACAATAAAATGATTTGTTTTCTATCCCGAAGTTTTCGCTGATGGACACTAACTTCCGGAATCGTTCTTCTTCGTTGCAGTTTGCCTGATGTTTACATGATGCGCCGGGACCTCAACGGCGCCTCTTCCGGAAGGGAACGTAAACCAACCTATGAAACCAACGCATGTTTCATGTTTTATTCTCGATCAAAATAAAGTGAGATGTCACATTTATCAACTGAAAGAACGACTTTATCTTGAAATTCAAGGCAGAACATTTAATCACACTTGCATGTTTTGTTTACCTTCGTTTTAACTTTATTTACATAAATAAATACATAATACATTTACATAATAAATAAATATTTATTATTGTCAGATTGTGAAAACTTTTTGTGTTTTGGGGACATGCTAGCATGCTGCTAGTCGGTGCCACTAATTATGAGACAATATGAACCAGCACCTTGGAAATGATTGAAGCATAAAATCAGCCACATATTATGTTTACATTCATATCAAGGCTATAAAATGTGTCATTATACTAAATCTAATGTCTGATATCACAAATAAGAATTAATGATTTGTAAACTGTACTTGGCATGGCTTTTCAAGCATTGGTCCTTGTCTTCAACTTTATTTTTACAAAATGCATTTGTATGTTTTCATTCATTTACTGTACAAAAAAATAATAATTTATTAATTCAATTTATTAATACATGTAGGCCTAGTCTACTTTGCTTGCTTACAGAAGACACCACATGTGGGCTTCGGTTGAGCTTGAATGAGACTCTATATTACATATAACAAGCCTGTTTTTACAGTCTATAACATTATCTCAAAATGCAACTAAATTCTATGCCAGTAGAGGGAGCCACAATCTTACAAAAAAGTTCTTGTTATTCAAGGCAAGGTTATCCTGCAAGGACATTAAAGTATATTCTGCTGTTTTTTAGGCCCACACATATGTACTTTACATCAGTATTTTGTGGAAGTACCATGCAGTCAACAATATCAAGAATAAAATATCTCGTCAGTTTTGAATTGTGTCTTTTTTTATGGTTTGTTCTGGAAATGAAAGATGAACAGCTGCTGCTTATATTTAAAAAAAATTGGATCAGTTACGTTTTTCTGTAGAAAAACTATGTAACCACGTTTAGCATATCCTTTATTTCAAAAGTTATTTAATCATTATGTACTCTTTCAGAAAGAACAAATAGTTATATATTCATGAAATACTAAAAAAGGTAAACAAAATGTGTTTACAGTGCATTCTAGATTATGCTAGTATATACTGTATTAACTAAAGTTTTAAACAATAATTACAGAGCAAGGTCATCACAGACACATGGAAAAATAAATACATTCAAGTTGAACCATTATGGTTGATCTTACAACAATCTTCAACATTTGGAGTGATTTTGTTTCCAGTCTATAACACTACATTTGTCCAGTGACTGTGTCCAGTGTGCAGGTTGCTTTCACTGGACTTTTTCTAAAAGTCTGGCCCTGTGCTCTGGTTCAAAGCAGAACTGATTTTAAACCGTCTTCTGTTTCTTGACCTCTGGGTCGTTTCCTTACAACATTCACAGGGGATTGTTCAGTCCTCATCTTTTGTTGAAACTGGGACTCTGGATCACAATTTGGGAGATCTTTCCAAAAGGGTCCATGCTGTCTATTTCAAGGCCCAACTGATGGTCCTGTTCAGGGTCCACAGAAAAATGCTGCTCCCCTGAAAGGTGGTTGGTAGGTTCCTGAGAAAGTGTGTTGACCATGGGCAGAAACTGGGATGCAGCATTCCCGTTGTTACTGTTCAACTTGCTTTTTGCGCCACCCAAATTCACAAGGGCTCCGTGTTTGCTTGAGATGTAGATGTTGTAGCCGTCCGGCATGATGCGTTCCAAAAAAGAGCAGTCATCCTTTGTGTAAGTGTGCTGCAAACAAATGCAACAGCATGAAAACTCACAAAGTTATGCAAAGAACCACAATATGGATATCTCATCAACCTGCCCTGCCCTGCATGTGTTTTAAGTTTTTTGATAGCTGTTTGCTCACCACATAGAGAGGTCAAGGTTGTTATTGCTGTTTCTTTTCAATGAGGGTTTTAGCTATGCAAACATACCCCGCCGTGGGCAAAGGTTGATGCAGTGACTCCACTCAAATCAGCATATTTGACCATTTTTGTGAGAATCATTTTGGCATGGTGTTCTGGTCATTCAAGTAAATTGAATAGTGAAGTACTCCTAAAGTCATATTTTCACTATTCATAATTTGTGATCAGTTGTTTAAATTGGCTTGGCAGCTGTTATAAATATCAGTTCAGTATCTAAGAGTGAAGGACAGATATCTAGCACATTTACTCAAACGTTTATTCATTTTTGGAGTTAAATGCATGCTGATGACTGTTTTTCCTCCTGTCCAAAAAAAATAATGTTCTTGGTTATAACGTCAGATGGGAGTAATGAACCCATGACCAGAACACAATGTCAATAAAGCTAGATGTCTGTGGCGAAATCGGCTTGTCTATGCTTCCGCAGTCATAAAGGACATTGTGAGGTGACCTTAGCACAACAAGGTTATCTCTGATGAATGTGGGTGGTTTGTATTATAATTGGTGGCAGAGTGCCAAAGTTCCGCTCTCTAAGAATTTAATTATTGCAATAAGAATGCCACTGTTCTAAAAAGAGTTTTAGAAAGTGTCCAGACTTGTAGCCTCAGTTGACCTCTGTCAGTAAGACAATATAGACTACATGAACTCTACTATTTTTGAAATAATGGACATTATCTTATGAGCAGGAGTCTAAAGGCACCTACAAATAGCCTTAGACCCTCAACACAAATTATTTCAGTTAATATGGTTCGTAAGGTAGGTATGATTATCAGTAGAATTGCTAATACAAGAAGATTGTACATTCTCTTGCGTCTGATTGTCAAACCTACCGATCCGTACAGTTTTCCCATTCTGTCCATGCAGAGGAATCTGGTGCTTGCAACACCTTTAATGGCAACACATCCTGTATCCACCGGTCGTATCTCAACCAAACCTTTAGGAAACAAAACATGTTTTTTATTGAAGTAAGATTTTTATTTTGTTGCGCTGAAATAAAAAGCTCTCAAATCTTAATTTAAACACTATTGGTCGAAAATTGGTTTGACATAAAAAGGATTATGGGAAGATGCACGATAACTTCATTTAACTTCCAGTCGCAGTTCTGGGCCTAATATTTGCATCAAATTGTGTAGCACCGAAAAAGCATAGTGCATGTTGCAGAATTATATAATGATGCATGACATCCACCAGTGAGGGAGTGAGTCAAAATAATAATAACAATAACAACAATAACCAATAATAATAGTGCAATTCACAGAAAAGGTGACATAAGTTAACTCTTTTTAAATAATAATAATAATAATAATAATTTTATAAAGTTAACGAAAACCACAAATAAATAAAAAATCACAAAAAAAAACAAAAAAAACATACTGATTCAATTGTGCACCCACGTGCTGTTTTACTTGATGGTTACACGACTTGACATTTTTGTATAGGCCTAGCCTAATAATACACATATTTCAAATCAATAAACATTTCAAAAATAAACTTCTAAGGAATCGACATGTGTCTTAAATGATATTTTAAAAGACTTTCCCTCTTCAGATGGGAATCATTCCGGACATCCTTATTTGCCATTGACCCATATTACGTGAAGCGCTGATACGCGTATAGTAGCTATCTACATGACATGACTGTCACTTACTGTTCGAACTTTGCATGTACGATCCGCTTATTTCCCCGTCTGGGTTTATTTGCAGATGTAGACCGTGTCTGGCTGCGTACAGATGTCTGAGCCTGACTGCTTCTCCCCAGTCATTTGCCAAATGTGGACCAGAGTCAGGCAACGGGACGCTCTCCACGCCGATGCTACTTCCACAAACAGTGACAAAGAGTAAGAGGAGCATTATTAACTTTTATCTGTAGTAATTATAGGCTGTCTTGTTCTGATGTGAATCCTGCACACTCTGTCTCCTTTGTATTGCTCTGTTTTGGCGCAAGCTCTGCAGCTGACCTTTTAAATTGTCCTCTTATCAGATCAATCGATAAGCATTTCCCCTCTTTGGCAGTTCTGAGAACAGGGCAACACACCCCCGTTGGACATCCAACAGACGATGAAGACAGAATAAATGAGCAAAATTGATCCTGTTATTATATTATTGTAATGCATCTGTCATGCATACTCCGATTAACTTAACCATGTTCTCAGGGGCATTTCGAGGAGTAATCGTCAATCGAAGTGCACTTTCAAATGTATATATATATATATATATATATATATATATATATATATATATATATATATATATATATATATATATATATATATATATGCCTACATTTTTCATATCCATGTAAGAAATTTACAAACAGTTGATGACTATCAAATAATTTAAATTAATCGTTCTAAAATAAATAAATATTAATGATATGTTGTGGAAAAAAACTTTTAAGATGCTACAAAATACCATGGTAGATAACTTCTCTCCCTCTCTCTCTCTTTCTCTCAAAAATTCCATTCAATGCTTTTTTTTCTTTTCTTTTCTTTTTTTTTTGTGTGTGTTTTGAAGATTGCTTTTGCATTTTTAACATAGGCTATTCTTGAGTAATTCGAAAGGAGGGAGATAAATGTTCACCCATGGTTGATTCGGAAAAACCCCGTGAATCTGTTTAACTTAACACATGGGCACTCTGCAGAAGACTTAACCTACTATAACACATTTGCCCTGTTTTGTTTATTTATTTATTTTGCGTCTTGTGTCTATTTTATGAATTGCTGAGGCAGCTGGATTTACATGGAAGTTAAAGAGTAATTCTGAGTAAATATTCCCATTCATGTATAAATGTTGAAAATGACCTATCCTTATATGTGCTTTTCATTGTAGACATAAGGTTGATCTTGCATAAAAAAAAATCTTAATTCTGTTTTTTTATCTTAATCAATGTTGTTAGTTAGCCTTTATAAGGCTTTACGGATATGTGACAGTAAATCTCTGTGCAATACATTCTCACCAGACTGCTTTTGCAGGATTCTTGCAATTCCACTTCCCTGCAGTGATCGCTAGATGGCGCACTGTAGTCGCAGCACTTTGGCAATTTTGACGCTCCATACGATTTTTGGACTCGAATGACTCATTACAAACAAGATTCAAATAAACGGCACGTACTGAATGAAAAGCATTCCTGATAATAATAAAAAAGTACTTTTAATTCATTGTCATTTAAGAAGATCCATCAATATTGTTCATCATTGATTTCATCATTGTGGCAGTTCAGCACACATCACATTCCCAAGGGTTTACTCATTATTTCATGATGGATAATATATATTTAAAACAGGTCATATCAAGCAAAGCCTAAACAAATCAGTTAATATCATACAAAACTAAATGAGAAATGAATGAATGGTTCATTTGTTCTGCTAAGTTAGCAAGTTACCCTTAAAGTGTCCATCATCTCATCATTTGTGTGACATTTATGTATTCATTACTGTTCATTACAATTATTCAGTGATGTCACATCACTTTGAAAGCTTGGCTTCTTGCTGTTTGTCAAAAATGTGCAGAGGAAGTGATGTAAATCTGAACGCTGGCCTATGCTGTCATTCAGTTTGGTGCCTCTGAACAGAAACACTATAGTAATTACAGAGGAAATCTCTAGTTCACGCACCAGTCCCAGGTCATTGATTGGACCGTCTGTATTATCTAATAATCACATTCATTCATGAAATATGCCAGATCGAACCAAACCCACTGTGCTGTGCAAGAAAATGATGTATAATTGATTTTGTAAAGCAGACCGAGTTGATCAAAGGTCCTTGTCTGGATATATTTTGTAATACTTCCACATTGCCTCTTAATGAACTCTATTCTGAACAAGCAAACAAGGGATGTTAAATCATGACAGAAGTATTGTAGGTACGATAACCCTTAAAGAGAGGCTGTGAACATGTTATTTTTGTGTCTCTCCTTCTCAGATGTGCAGAGTTGTGCATTTTGAGCTACGTGGGGAGATCCCCTGTTAAGCAAACAAGGATAATTACATGTAGTGTTGACTTTTGGGTCAATGCTGCTTTATGACGCACATAAGAGTAAATTACATATTGCCAGTGGTTTGCACACTTTGACCTCCTTCATTTCTGATGCCCCCTTTATTGAAGTGAAAGCTCACCTAGAATGTAACAGCTTTTAATGAAAAGTAAAACTTGTCATAAATTCCCACAATATATACCAATGTAATCTGGATTACATCATCAGATTTGTATTTCTTATTAGGTTATATTATGTTTTAAAATGCTCAAGTTCAGTTACTTCACAGATTGTCCCTAATTCATCTGTTTTATATTTAAAAACTTTCTTTGTTTGGGAAGTCTTCCAGTTTTTGTTATATATATCTTTATGGTTTAAGATTGCATTATTCAAAAGTGATAAATGATAGGTCAAAAGTAATCGAAAAGTAATTTGTGTCAGTAATGGATTACAATTTGTATGTAATGTACCCAAAATTATAGTTTATATACATTGTTCATAATTACTGAGAAAATATATGAATATATAAGAACTCTAAGTGTTATTATATGAGTGTTCAAATAACACTCCAAGTGTTCAAATGTCTGTAACTACTACAATACAATGTAAGATTGTTTAAAATTATTTAAAAACTATTGTGGTAAATCATTGTTATGTGTAAATAAAGGCAACATTTTGGGATCATCACTATTTAACTTAATTTTAATCATAATTTTCCATGCGAGATATTTAATTATTTTGTATTACTAAAGACAAAACTGTGTTGCCTCTGCAACTTAAACCCCCTCTAATGATGCCAAGGTATATGCAAATTATACAGTTTCATTCTTTTTCTTATGTCATACATTTGAACTGTTTCAAATGTTTAAGCAATGGATTTGAGTGATGACAAAAGATTGTGATTTGTCAGTTTCCAGCTCAATAGTCTTAACAAAAACTTAAAGATCAGGTAAAATATAGTATCTGGATTTTCAAGAAGCTTAAAATTGGTATCTGTTAGTTGCATATTTGTTTCATATATGTCTCATGACAATTTCTGTATAGTAAGAAACAGTTCTATTTTTGAGGCCAATACATCTGAACACAATTGACTTATGTGTTGCCCTCTTGTGGAAACCTCAAAGATTTGCTTCAAGTGTAATATGCAGAAGAGACTTGCAAAGTCATATAAACAAAACTGGTTCATATAGCCTTTTATATGTCTATCCTTAGTTTCCTTAATAATCCAAAGGATGTTTTGCAATTAATTCCAGTGTTTGATTGCACGCTTGAGTTCTTTATGGTCATAGGGTTGGATGAGGTGGTTTTTGTTTATGTTGGGAAAACACAGGTTTGATTAAACCTCTGAAGTATTTGTATGTTGGTGCTGCATGCAGGTAGTCACTATTCCCTTTGAAGCCCTCAAAGCGTGTTTTGACTAGGTGTCTCTTGTTCCATGTTGTGCCAACATTACCCACTTTGTTGGTGTTACTTTAATTAAAGCCATGTGAAATCCTCCGCTCTTGTTCTGTACAAAGGTCTGGGCCTTTAAAGCTATAAAGATCAAGGAGCTTTACTGTTTTTTTTTTTCTTTTCTTTTTTTTCAGTTTATCTTAGCTGCAAATAATGGTTCATACACTGAAACACACATAAAGATTTTCCTAAGTTGTAAATACAGCAAAGATACTGGAGTATGTTTTACAAGAAAATACTATTTTACTCTTTCTACTTAAAGAAAAATAATTTAAGCGGATTGCTCATGCAAAAAATGAAAATTCTGTCATCATTTATGATTTATTACGATATATTAATTTATGTATGAGTTTCTTTATTCTGTTAAACATGATGATATTTTGAAGAATGTAGGTAACCAAACAGCTTCTATTCCCCATTGACTTCCATAGTATGGGGAAAAAAAGTACTAAGGGAGTCAAAGGGGACCAGAAACTGTTTGGTTAGCTATACCCCTGGCTCTTGATGATATACTGAGAAATTGTGAAGCAAAACTATCAAATTCAGTTCAATTCAATTCAATTCAAGTTTATTTGTGTAGCGCTTTGCACAACACAAATTATTGCGAAGCAGCTGTACAATATATTTTTCTACAATATATTTAGTAGTAACTTACCAGTGGTGACTATGTCAGTAAATGTAAAAAAAAAAAAAAAGATTTAAAGACATAATCAAACAGACTATGAACACAATTTACAGCAATTATTATGTTGCAATCAAAGCAAAATTTGGTGGTTCTGTTGGAGGTTTAGCATCATCTGAGGTACTCTGAGATCATTTCTTCTCAGGTGTTCAGGATCCAGACTGAAGCTTGTGTAAATCCCGTGGCAATCAAACAGACATTATTAGCATAGCTATAGTTCCAACCAAGCATAATTGATTTATTTTACCACAGCTAAAGAATAGTCATGTGCATTTGATCAAATATAACTGCAGTACAAGATTATGAGATGCATTATTTGAATGCTTGGCCAAAGAAATAACGTCTTTAATCTAGAATTAAACAGAAAGAGTGTGTCTGAACCCCGAACTTTATCAGGAAGGCTATTCCAAAGGGGATTTGGGAGCAAAATGCGAGAAAGCTCTACCTTCTTCAGTGGACTTTGCCTAGGAACTACAAAAAGTCCAGTGTTTTGTGACCTTAGGAAGCCTGATGGATTGTAGCATGGTAGAAGGCTATAGATACACAGGAGCTTACCCATTAAGGGCCTTATATGTAAGTAATAATATTTTGTAATGGAATTTAATAGGTAGCCAGTGCAGAGACAGTAAAATTGTGGAAATATGATTATATTTTCTTGACCTGGTAAGAACTATAGCCGCTGCATTTTGTACTACCTGTAGCTTGTTTATTGAAGATGCAGGACAACACCTAGAAGTGCATTACAATAGTCCATTCTAGACGTCATGAATGTATGAACTATCTTTTCTGTATCAGAAACAAGTAACATGGGAAATATTATTTTCAAAAGACAAGTTGCTGTCTAATATAAAACCGAGAGTTTTGACTGTAGAGGAAGTAACAGTACATCCATTTAGTTGCGAACTGTAATCCAAGAGATTCTGTGTACAGTTTTTTTTGGTCTAATAATTAATATCTCTGTCTTATCCAATTTCATAAGAGAAATGTATTAGTCATCCAATCTTTACTTTTACATTTTTAACACACTCTGTTAGCTTAGATAGTTTAGAAGTTTTATCTGGTCTTGTTGAGATATATAGTTGAGTATCACCAGCATAACAGTGGAAACTAGTCCCGTATTTTCTTATAATATTAAAAAGGAGCAACATGTATATTGAAAATAGTAGAGGACCTAGGACAGATCCTTGGGGCTCTCCATACTTTACTGGTTATAATTGAGATGACTCCCCATTTAAATAAACAGAGATCTGACAGGTAGGATATAAACCATCTTAAAGCCTGCCCTTAAATATCCATATAGTTTTGTAATCAATCTATGAGTATGTCATGATATACGGTGTCGAACGCAGCACTAAGATCAAGTAAAATTAGCAATGAGATGCAGCCTTGGTCTGACGCAAGAAGCAAGTGCAGTTTCTGTGCTATGTTGGGGCCTGAAACCTATCAGTGTTTTATTGATTGTACATGAGCATTACCTGTAATCCATAGCCTGGTCCAACTCTAGCTGCTGCATTTTGGACCAGGTGGATTTTTTTTACTAAAGAGCAGGTCATGGGTTTTTGAAAAATATCTCTTTTGCAGTATAACGTAGCTATCCTTAAAGGGTTAGTTCACCTGAGAATGAAAATTTGTCTGTCTTCTACTCTCCCTCGAAGCATCCTAGATGTATTCGACTTTCCTCTTTCAGAATAATCCAATCGAAGTTATGTGAAAATTTTAGGGCTGCGCCGATCACGATCGGCCGATCGTTATGCACATCTCATCAGTAAAGCCAGTTCTCTAATGAGCGGTAAATTCCCTCAGGTTTCACATAAAGCAGCTGTTACTACACAGAGCCATTGTTAACAGAGAAGCTGCACAAATGGTTAAAAATTTAAGACAGACCGTCTTTTGTCTGTCATTCTTCAAACATTACAGTAAATATATTTTGGTTTACAAACTGTATATTTTCATCATTTAGTAACATTAGCCCTCGGCTAGCATATCCACAGTTATTGTTTTAAGTGTTTACAGTTTAGCAGCTAAACTTTAGCTGTGGGCACGATTCACTTCCATAAATGTTTTTGTATTTTATGTTATTATTATAAGAACGGATTGGTGCATTATATTATTGTTTTATGTAAAGGTGCTTTGTCAATGGTAGCACTCACTGGCTGAAGGACTCCTCTCTTTGCCAATCAAACAGGCTTGGCCATCTGACCAATCAGAGCAGAGTAAGCTTATGGAAGGGAGGGTTTTGCTCCAAACATGCTTGGAACAAATCATATTGAAATCATTGGCGAATTACTCTTGTATTAAATGTATATTCTTAGAATTTTTTTATGACTTTAGATGCATTTAAACCTGTTGTAGGGGACTCCAACACAATATTAGGACACTTTAAAATGTTAAATTACCTGCTCTTTAAGCTTGCAGAACAACCACCCAATAAAGCATTACAATAATCTTACCTTGAGGTCATGAACGCATGAATTAATGTGTCTGCATTTGACACTGAGAGCATAGGTCGTTATTGAAATATATTTTTGAGATGGAAAAATACAGTTTTACAAATGCTAGAAACGTGGCTTTCAAAGGAAAGATTGGTATCAAATAGGACACCTAGGTTCCTAACTGATGACGAAGAATTGACAGAGCAGCCATTGAGTCTTAGACAGTGTTCTAGGTAATTACATGCAGAGGTTTAAGGTTCGATAATTAACACCTCTGTTTTCAGTATTTAGCAGTAAGAAATTACTCGTCATCCAGTTTTTTTATATCGGCTATGCATTCCGTTAGTTTTTCAAACTGGTATGTTTCGCCAGGCCACGAAGTTAAATAGAGCTGAGTGTCATCATCATAACAGTGAAAACTAACACCATGTTTCCTGATGATATCTGACAAGGATATCATGTACAGCGTGAAAAGTAACAGCCCTAGTACTGAGCCTTGAGGTCCTCCATACTGCACTTGTGTTCGTATATTTGTAACTCTAATGAGAGCAGTCTCAGTACTGTGATACGGTCTAAATCCTGACTGGAAATCCTCACAAAAAAAAAACATTTTTCTCTAAGAAGGAATATAATTGTGAGGATACTACCTTTTCTAGTATCTTGGAAAGAGAAGGGAGATTCGAGATCTGTCTGTAATTAACTAATAGAGTAAGTACTTGTCTGTTTTTTAATTAGAGGCTTAATAACAGCCATATTTAAGGTTTTGGGGACATATCCTAATGACAATGACAATTTGATAATTGTCAGAAGACGCCTCTGATGTTGTCTGTGGTTCGGGAGTTAACAGGCTTAACAAGAGGAATATGACAACTGTAGCCAGTTGTGTGGTGGATCTTGATGCCTTGGCCCCAGCCCCAGTCCATTTCTTGTGAAGGTGGGTCAAATTCTTCAATCGATTTTGCTTGACAATCCTCATAAGGCTGCAGTTCTTTCAAGGATGGTTGTGCATCTTTTTCTTCCACACTTTTTCCTTCCACTCAACTTTCTGTTAACATGCTTGGATACAGCACTCTGTGAATAGCCAGCTTCTTTGACCGTGGGAAAGTCGTGGCCTAGTGGTTAGAGAGTTTGACCCCTAATCCTAGGGTTGTGGGTTTGAGTCTCGGGCTGGCAATACCATGACTTAGGTGCCCTTCAGCAAAGCACCGAACTCCCAACTGCTCCCAGGGTACCGCAGCATAAATGGCTGCCCACTGCTTCGTGTGTGTGTGTGTGTGTGCACTTTGGATGAATTAAATGCAGAGCATGAATTCTGAGTATGGGTCACCATACTTGACTGTATGTCATGTCACACTGTCACTTTTCAAAACAAGTCTTAAGCTTGTATGGGTGAAATTTATACATTTTTCTTTTATGCCAAAAATCATAAGGATATTAAGTAAAGATCATGTTCCATGCAGATATTTAGTAAATGTCCTAAATATATCAAAACTTAATTTTTGATTAGTAACAGGCATTGCTAAGAACTTCATTTGGACAATTTCATAGGCGATTTTCTCAGTATTTTTATTATTCATTTTTTTTTTTTTGCACCCTCAGATTCCAGATTTTCAAATAGTTGTATCTCTGCCAGATATTTTATTATCATAATAAACCATACAACAATTGAAAGCTTGTTTATTTTCAATTATGTGTAAATCTCAATATAAAAAAAAAACTTTTTTGTGGTCCAGGGTCACATTTGTAACAATAGCCAACAATGCACTGTACATATATACACTGATAATATATTAAAACTTATTTTTTTTTACTTTATACTTTTATTCAGCAAGGATGCATTAAATTTATCAAAGTGACAGTAAAGACACGTATAATGTTACAACATATTTCTATTTAAAAAAGGCTGTTTTTTAACTTTCAATTCATCAAATACTCCTATGAAAATGTGTTATTAGCAACAACAACAAAAAAAAAAAAAAAAAAAAAAAAGTAAATTAATGAATGAATGTAAATATATGAAAAATCAGTGTTGGGGAAAATTCAACATCTATCTATTTGTCTGTCTGTCTGTCTGTCTGTCTGTCTTGTGGTCAGATCAGCAGTCTTCCTCATGATTGTGTAGCCAAGTGAACCAAACTGAGAGACCATTTTGAAGGCTCAGGAAAACTTTGCAGGTGTTTTGAGTTGATTAGCTGATTGGCATGTCAACATATTCTAATTTGCTGAGATAGTGAATAGGTGGTTTTTTGTTAAATGTGAGCAAATATCATCACAATTAAAAGAACCAAAAACTACTTCAGTCTGTGTGCATTGAATTTAATATACGAGTTTCACAATTTGAGTTGAATTACTGAAATAAATTAACTTTTCCACGACATTCTAATTTATTGAGAAGCACCTGTACATGTTGTTGGTTTGGATGATTTAACAAGTTTATACAATTCTTCCTCTCCTATAGAAGAGAATGAGTGGAATTATTCATCAGGGTATCTATCTGATGTGATACTGTAGCTGAGGAATTCATGTTTACAATTTGATCTCTAATAGTATCAATCTTGGATGTAAAGTAGTTCATAAAATGATGACAGACTTTAAATTTTGTGTGAACTGTCCCTTTAATTCAAAGTATTAATTTCTGTTTCTTAATAATAATAATAAAAACAATGTAATAGCCATTTCTGAGTAAAAAGTGTTTCTCCATCATTTAAAGTGTGGTATTTTGTGGGAAAACTGTATTGACACCATTTGTCTTAGAATATCTTTTTTTTATCCTGTTTAAATCCATGTATTGTTGATTCAAACCCTCCTGAAACTAATATGCTGCTGCGAAGAACAAGTTATGTAACATTAAGCTTTCTGACTCTCTAACAAAGCATATCCGACAAATTCTTGAAAAAAAAGATGTCCCACAACCAAAGCCCTGCTTAAATCCAATGAAGAACCTTTCTTTCTGAGCTTTCATATTAAACCTGTATATTCCCAGACAGGAGTGACTTGATTCAAGTTCAAGTTCCCTTGGGAAAGGTGAGAATCTGGAGGTTTCATGGAGTTTCAGGGCTTCCCCTCAGTGCTAGAAGATGCGGAAAAGAAAGTGACTGGCAGGTTCCCTCCTCCCCCCTCGACATGCTGGCCAGCCGGCCCCATGATTACAGGGTAAGAGTCGGAGTCATTTCCCCTCTGCTAAAGCCCCAGCATACACCTCTAAACATGGTGGAAGTGCAAGAGGGTTAGGATGTTGTTCGCAGCTGTTTGAAGTGCCTTGTCTTTATGGGCAAACATCTGGAGTATCCCAAACAGACAACTTACAGCTGGCCCTACAAAGAGGGCACAAGGCACAAACACATCTAAATACAACTCTCAGGCAGACTGCCTCAGGCATCAGAGTCCCTGTACTCTCCCTCTGCAGCAACATGCAAAAACAAACCGCAAGCGCTGATATTTACATGTGCAGAGAAATGCACTGATAACCATTACACATAAGTTTATGTTTATAATTAACATTTTCAATGGAAAGATATCTGTTTTATATTTTATTAAGTACTTTATCACTGTGGGTTCTCTTTTGAAAAGCTTCTGTTTAGGTGTGTTTGATAGCAGGTTTGTGTTGGTATAACAGTGATTGTGAAGTCTACGGATTCGCTGTCAGTGGAGGTCGGAGCAGATGCATTCATGTGGTTGCTTGTGTCTCCAACCAGGTGTGGGAATTTGAATTCATCTAATTTGCTTCATCACTTATTTGCTTCTCCCAGCCCATCCTCCAGATGCTTGTTTCACTGTAGCCATTTTGTATGTGCTGTTTATGTATTCGGCAGATGCCTTTATCAGAAGTGACTTTACAGTGCAATAAAAGTATGTTTCATGATTTCATCATTTATCTATATACCACTGAACTGAGGTCAGCAAGATTTTTTCTAAATATGTTATCCAGCAAGGGTGCATTAAATTGTTTAAAAGTGTCAGTACATACATTTATAACATGTGACCGTGGACCAAAACACCAGAAGTCAGATGGGTATTTTTGTGACCCTGGACCACAAAACGAGTCTTAGGTCACTGGGATATATTTTTAGGAATAGACAAAAATACACTGTATGGGTCAAAATTATATTTTTTTCTTTCATGCCAAAATTATTAAGTAAAGATCATGTTCCATAAAGATATTTTGTAAATTTCCTACCGTAAATATATCAAAACTTAATTTTTGATTAGTAATACACATTGCTAAGAACTTCATTTGAACAATGTCAAAGGCGAATTTCTCAGTATTTTTATTTTACTTTATTTTTTGCACCCTCAGATTCCAGACTTTAAAATTTATTTTCCTAAATATATCAAAACTAAATTTTTTTGTTAGTAATATGCTTTGGTAAGAACTTCATTTAGACAACTTTAAAGATGATCATCTTAAAATAGCATCATTTTTTTTTCTCCCTCAGATTCCAGAATTTCAAATATCTTGGCCAAATATTGTTAACATACATCTTAACATACATCAATGGGAAACTTATTTATTCAGCTTTCAGATGATGTATAAAACTCAATAAAAAGAAAAGAATTACCCTTGTGACTTTTGTGGTCCAAGGTCACATATGAAAAAAGATTTCTATGAATGCTGTTAATTTTAACATTTTAATCATCAAATAATCCTAAGGAAATAGATTGCTAGCAAAATAAAGGGAATAATAGGGAAAATACAACATGTATTTGTTATTGATTATCTGAATGTTTGTCCATCCATCTGTCTGTCCATACCATTGAAAAGTTAAAATTCAAAGATTTTTTTTTAAGGAACTTTAAACTTTTATTCAGAAAGGATGCATTCAATTTATCAAAGTGACACTAAAGACACATATAATGTTACAAAAAAAATATATTTGAAATAAAGGTATTTTAACGTTTTTTTTTACTTTCAATACAATCCGTCCGTCCATCCGTCCGTCTGTCTGTCTGTCTGTCTGTCTGTCTGTCTGTCTGTATCTAATATTTCTAACAAAGATAAATTAAATTGATTAAAAGTTACAGAGAAGAAATGTAATTATGTTATGAAGGATTTCTATTTCAAGTAAATGCTGTTTGCTTGAAATCAAAAAATGCTGAAAAAAACATGTATGTCGGTTTACACACACACACACACAAAAATGTCACCATTGACAAGTAAGAAATGTTTCTTAAGCACCCAATCATCATGTTAAAATGATTTCTGAATGATCATGTCAGGTAATGGCTGCTGAAAATTCAGGAATAAATCACATTATTAAAATAGAAAACTACACAATGTTGCTTTTTACTAAATATATAATCATAAGCTAAGATCTTATGTTCAAATACACTGAACATGAGAAACTTTCACAAAGCATCTTACCAACCCCAAACTTTTGAATGGGAGTGTATTCGTCTGTGATTGATTGTATTGTTAGACATGTATTGCCTGAGGTCATGTAATGTGTTATTTGTAACATAAGTGGTTTTGACTTGCCCTTAAAGAGCTCTACATGTGTCACAGCCTCTCTGTTCTTACAGAAGGATGGGCCATACGCATGACCACAGACAATGCCAAAGCAGCCAAAGTGTCTCGTTCCACCTTCCTCCTCTGCTTCCTTCTCCTCCCTTCAGCTTGAAGCCACCACCTGGCTGCCAGAGCATCAGCAAGTGAATTACTCTCAATATACTTTCTGTTAGCGAACACATTCTTGTGAGCTGTTAAGCAATCGGCCCGTCTTGTGAAGTCTTTGTGCTCTTGAGAACTTGAAAGGCCTGTTATGATATGAAGACAGTTTTGGGCCAAACAACTGACTGGAGAAGAAGCACTTGAGAGGTGGATGGATGTTTATTTGGTTGACAGACAATGAAACTGACGCAGATAGGCGGCAAAGAGAAACTATTTTTAAGAGGGCCTTTACAGCCCTCATACATGGCAGACTAAGTTTATTGGAGCAAAAAGTTATCATTCTTCTGGGCAATGATAGGGCTCCATTTAGCCCCAGCTCATGGCCAGGAATACGTGTGTATTAAGTGACCACACCTGTCTCACTTCGCCTGTCCTGCTTTAAAGTGATAGGTTTATTTGAATATACTGAGTGCAGAGTGTGTATTGTAAAGCAATGATCAAAGGCATGACGAAAAAGTACTTTACACATGCAATATATACATGTGATGACTTGAATATACCCCTTTGATTACTGGCATGCTTTTAATTTCTGAATTAAATTAATTAAATCAATTTTGGTGTTTTTTAAGGATATAACATGAAAAAGATTAACCGTTCTTGCATCATAATTATATATAAAAGTTTTATTAAGTAAGGTTTTTGTCCACAAAATTTAAGTTATGGAGTGCAGCCAATATTCAGGAAAATGTATGATAAAATACAAGATAATCTGACTTTTTATGACAGGTCACAGTTAATTCAGGTATAACATGTCATGTGATTCCCAAATATGTATGATATTTATAAATTAATAATTCATTCTATTTCTAAAAATACTTTTTGCCTGAAAAATAGATGTTCTTTTTTTATAATAAGAGATGCATGTTTATTCAAGGTGTAAGGAAAGTTATGTTAATGTTTTAATGTTTTTTACTAGATGGTTGCATCACATGACATTTTTAAGTTATTAAATTTAAACGTTATATTTTTTTTTAAACAATCAGAAACCAACTTGAATTTGGAATGCATTTTAATTGTTATTTTCTCAGTTTGTTTGTTTGTTTATGATCATGTTTTTTTTTTTTTGCCACCCTCATCTGTTGAATGTGAAAGTAAGTATCTTTTTAGCTGCTCAAAATAAAAAAATAAAAATAAATACACAAACAAACAAACAAATAAATAAATAAATGATGGATAAAAGACAATGAAATGGATGTTTGGGTGGATGCAGATTGTCCTTTGTCTTGCATGTCTCCTTTTGTTATCCTACACTTACGTGCCATACAGCATGGAAATGCATAACTCTCTTTGCATAAAATGTCAGTTTGTGGATTGTACTAAGGAAAGACAATAGCATTGGCAGTTGATCTAGAGTAAAAGCCAATCGTGGCCTCAAAAAGGCCAGTCTGACATATCTGCTCATTAGTCAGCACACAGAAAAAGGAAGGGCCCGCACTACTTTAAACGGGGTCCCCTTTCATGGAACCGCATGCCTGGAAGGACTGCAGTGGAGTCCTCCTCTGAACCTTTGGAAACAGAAGTTGAAATAGTGGTTTCCACTCCCATGGCTTTGCGGATGGCAAAACCACCCAATCTGTAAACTGGGCCTTGGCAAGTTAAACAACAGCAGCAGAGTGTCTTGGCAGTGCTGTCCTTGTAGAAATATCAGGCACAGCTCTCCAGGCGGGCCCGCATAGTCTAGTGACACAAGTCTGTGAGCGTATTTTTAGCTTCACCAGGGAAAGGCCCCTTTCTATAGTTATGCTGGGAGATATTCTAGTTTTACATGTTTTGTGCCATCACAGCTGTCGGTTTCTTTGAACCTTCGTGTGCTTTTGTAGGAAGAATTAAAAACACTCAGACCGGGTATGATTTACATATTTATTAACTTCCATTTAAGTTAGGGTATCATCATGTGCACAGCACATACATCACAATATTTAACAAGACCTGTATAAAACTACAGACAATATTTGGTAAAACAGGATTCAGAGCACACTACTACAGGACTCGGACGTCGGCCCATTTACTACAGCTCTGCCATGGATGCAAACACAACTGTATGGGAACTGACAGAATTTTTTTTTTTTATTTGAATACACCACATATATGCCTGTTCATAAACACATTTAAAAAACATTGGTGTATTGAAAGACGAGGATGTTCTGTTTTCACTAATCTCAGGCTACTAGGTCAAGCCTGTTGATATTGCATTTTGTGGTTAAACAAATCAAGACCAATGCTTTGTGTCAGTTGTAATGAGGGTCAGAGGGACAATTTGCCTTCAATGGCCATTCGGTCTATTGTAAACAACATCCACACTGATGCAAATCATGTCCATTTGGAAAGAGGTTTGGCACAGCTGTGTAAAAGAGAAACACAGACAACCCTCCCTCTTCCAGCATTAGCTCAGGTAGCTCAGAGTCATCAAGTCAAACTAATTGATGTGCACATCCAGGCAGGGCTTGGTAAGAAACAAATGGCAAATTTGGACTCGTAACGGCTGAAATAGCACGGCTTTGAGATTACACTAAATAAAACCATGTGAATGTGTTCATGCTTTTAAGGCTAGAATTGTCCCTTAATGCTTTCTTTAAAGCTTTTTGAAGCCCATCCATTTTCACTTTAGTTTACACCCAAGAACATTCGTCTCTTTCCATTAAGTGTACCTGCAGGCCATTTTGATGAAAATAAGGAATGCTTTTTTTAAAGATAATCTCTCGAATATGAGTTTGTTTTTTTAGGTTCAAGATGGAAAGCTTGTTTATCCCTGCATGAATGCATCATTTCTTAATATTTACTTTACTGACATCATTTACCATGTTCAAAGCAGCTTCTCAGTTTTGCACCATATTGCATTTACAACATATATAAAGAAAAATATAGGGTTACTGGTTGAGCATATAGTATAGTCTAACAGCTGTCTGCAAATATTTCCAACATGATTATCCTTTCTAAAAGTAAATCACAGGGTAAAGATAGCTCAAACGTGACAAGGCGCAACTAGGACGCAATGGCCGCCAGAACTTCACAAGAGTAGCGGTAGCCTCAGAAGAGCAACTTAAAACTAAACATTCTATGTCAGCTGATTTTCAAAGTAGGAAATGATCAGTTGGAAACTGCATGAGGTAGAAAACGACAAAAAAAGTGGGCAATACGCCTTCTCGTAACTTACTGTGGAAGTTGTTTTTAACTTAACTCTGCGTTCACTTACACACAACACTGTCATTTCTTTGTTTTCCGTGTTACCACCATAGAAAAATACTGATCTTTAACATGTCTGATTTCCACCCAGACACCAGGCAAAGACTGACTTGACCTTGGCTTTGTACAGTATGTCTCTTTAAAGGGGCTCGGGGTACAGTATCTGCACTGCAATTACTTTTTCTTCTTTTTATTAATGTCTGTATGTTAAAGAAACTACTTCTCTCTATCTAGAGCCTTAGAAATGTGACAAAGATTGACTGCGGATAAGTTCAAAGTTCAACCCCCCGGCAGAGCTAAAAACAGATTTGAAGGGGTAGAACTTCAGTAAGCTAGAGTAAGCCGATACTGCTTCAGTTAGATCCGAGCTCCTCACAAAGGAGCTCAGACATTGGACAATTGCTCCAGTGCTAATACTATGGGGGTTGATACACCTTAACGATAGGAGGCTTGACCTAAGACTTACATATTCTTTCCAAAGAAGGACAAATGGACCTTAGTCAGCGTAGACGCCATATTTAATTTTTCATGACTGAAAATGGGGCTGCGACGGATTGTGTTTATCTCAGTGTTGAACGTTCAACAGACGCAAAATTTAAATGCGCCTTTCAGAAACCTTCCCAAATGGCTATGCACTATTTGTTCTGAAAATTATATTTAAAAAAAACGTGTTTTCATTCGCGAGAAAATAAAAATGGCGTCTAACACTGACCACCTCTCCAAAACAGTTGCTTTAGAACAACTCAAACAGTGCAAAAAAAAAAAAAAAAACATTACATTGTAGGAATTTCACTTGTATATGAACACGTGGTAGCAGCAATGAGGATAAATAAACAAATAAAAAATAAATTAATTGTTGTCTTGCACCTCGGAAAGAGGACGTTGTGATGTATATAAAATCAACAGATATAAATAGTCTAATATTTACATACATGACACGACACACTTAACCTCACATGTAGCCTAACTTCTGTAGAAAGTGCATCGCAGTTCCTCCGCCTTGCGCTTCTCCAAGCGAGCTCAAATTCTAGGCAAGAAATGTGTCACCGTCATGGATGTCGATACTCGATTTCCTTTCTTTGTTTTGCCAGTCTTACTCAGTCCGATGTACATCCCGGGATGTGCCTGCGATTCGTACGCATTGTAGTTATTCGCAAGGAGCGTTTCTCGGAACTTGCATTCATCTGTGAACTGCGTCTACAATAAAAAAGACATAGCAACTATTATTTTCATTGACATTTCATTAGACCGTCTCATGAGTCATAACATAGGCTATATCATCGACCTTGTGTTTAAATAATACAGCGACGTTCTTTTTACAGCGAGGAATTTTATGGAGCAAATAGAACAAACTGTTTATTACATTTTCATAATCTACAGCAAAGAGACAGCTTTGATCTGTCTCCAAGCAAGGGACAGCCAAAGTAAATAGATCCATGGCTTGGCCTAACTGGTTTGAAATTACACCTATTCTTTCTGGGTCATGGAAACGTGTAGGTGTTTTGGGGGTCTTGGTCAGCGTGAAGAAATTGGAGAGGGTAGCCAGTATGGTTTGGGTGGTCCTCTTTGGCCAGTTCATCTTTACTCTGACTGAGAAGGACAGTAGGTGCATGTGTTGGCTGGCAATGCTAAGAATGGAATGCGTAGTCCGAATGATCTACTGCGCTACCGTTCCTGGGTTCGTCCGTCCCACAATGAAAACACCACTAGTCACTGGAAGCACGCCACAACTGAGTTCAACAATGTAACGCTGTCGGAGACTGTGGGACGGGGAGGGGGAGGTCGCTGGTGAGGCCGTGAGGGGATACACCTCAAGTACAGGGTAATATGTCATCGAGCTCTGATAAGAACATTCACGGGCGGAAAGCCGTTGTAAATCATTTCATACTCACAGATCCGAAAAGCTTCCCTTTGCTGTTCATGGCCACGAATAGCCCGCTCCGGACGCCAAACAGTGTCACAACTCCCCTCTCCACCGGAGATATCTCAAGAAGACCTTAAACACACAACAAAGAAAATAAATGACCTTGTTTGGCTTATATCTTTAGCCCTGTCTGGCAACTCCCAACCATGACTGCCCTTCTAAAAATTGTACGTGTTTACGCTGAAGTTGCCAGAGCATCCTTTTTGAAGGAAATGACACTTCCCGCCTCTTCAGATTTCCCAAACGTAATATCGCATCTATCGTTCTCTGTAAAACCACTAAGATGTATCTTTAAATGACTTCTGCTTTATTTTAAACCACTTTTTTCCCCAGTGATTTGATTGACACGTGTCAGAAAAAGAACATTTTTATTATCAGATCCTTGGCCACTTAAGAAGGGTCTAAAGAAAACCGTTATTTAATGTCATCATTTCATCATTAAACTGTCATTTAATGATTAAAAAACTACTGTGTGTTTAGTCTGTGATGAATGTTGACAAACATATCTAGTACTTCTTGAGTTTGTTTTTAGAAACGCATGAAGTGCGTAAACAGACGTTTAGAAGGACTGCAATATGGACATTAGGTTGATATTTTTAAAGATATGGACTCAGAAATGTTTTGTTTTAGCCTAATGTCAAAAGACATTCTAAATTCCAGATTAATTTAATCTGTAGTTCTTTAGAAAACAATTTGTACTGGTGTGTAATAGACTGAACAATCTCTAAAGAAGCATAAAGCAACTCAGGAACCTATACAGCCAAAACAGTTCTTCATTATAAGAAAGTATGATCCAAAGAATCACTGAAGAATCTTTATTTTTTTTTTTTTTTTTTTTTTAAAGAGCCGAGGTTAATCTGTCGTAAAGAATGAGTTTGTCTCGCTCCTGACTTTAGGTTTGGGATGCTGGCCCGGTTTCTGTCCTGTTCTAGTTACAGAGACCTGTTGCGTGCGTAACGCAGGATGCCAGATGCTGGTGCGCTACCACACCTGACTTGATTCGGGAAATGTAAATGGAAGCGCTACAACAGGCTTTGTTGATGTTATCAAACATGGCATGATGTTGAATTCGTGTAATTTAAAGTTTTATTAAGATTATTTTTACTGATTAACAGCCATTGAGTGTTATTTGTTCCCATAAATGTTTTTATTCATTTTATTTATTTATTTTCCTTTTCTATTCTATAAGATAATTTATTTTTCTTAATTCAGTTTCATTTGGGTGACAGTTTCAAATCCAACCTCCGATCAAGCATGCATAAGTACAAATAACAGATGAAACTTACTGTAACGGTTTTCGTTGTGCACGCCGGTAATTCTACCGTCCGGTAATACTTGGAGATGAAACCCGATGCCAACATTGCAGTAGAGACGTCGCAGTCTTTTAATGCCCGTGAGATAATCACTGTCCCGGCTGATATCTCTTTTTTCCCCGGGGATTCGGGCTAGAGAACGCGAGTAGAGGGTCTCCCAGCGTCGCTCCACGGGTCCGTTCTGCCCACCGGGCAGCGGAGCGCAGCGCACTGAGCTTGTCATAAGTCCTAAGACCACTATTGGTAAAAGGGCCGAATGGACACTCATCCTTCTGAGCGATACGTGAGCGTTTGAAAGAGTTGAAGACACCAAACTACTGTCTTTCTCTGTATTTGGGTCGGCAGCCAAAAAGACGCACAAAGGGCTTACTCACGAACAGAGCTACGGTCAACCCTAGTGAGCGGCATGAAGTCGCGCTCAGCGGGTTTCCTCTCAAGACACTACACTTCAGACTGGTGTTCAAGCTGTTTTCTTTTCACACAAAAGTTGGAAAATTCTAATTCAATTCTAGCCTCGCTCAGCCATGCTACTTTTTCCCTTGCCGACGATATTTATAACTGCAGCGAAATTACATCACACACTACCTAGTGCATGACGGAGCAGCCTTCTGCGCCACTCCGAGCACACTGATTCCTTATAATGTGCGCACGTCCATGCCGTGGGCAGTGAGACTACAGCGCGCGCGTGTGTGTGTGCGCGCGTGCGAGTGAGAGAGGTAAACGTCATAACGGATCCCTTACAATAAAACAACATTAGTTAATTTTGACAGTTCAATGCCGTTGTCTATGGGAATAATGTCTTTATCAGCTTCAAATCTGCATCCGAATGACTTTCAAAGAAGTCATTCTTAGGAGCTGTTAATGGTCATCTGGCGTATTATCGCTTTGATGCGCTTATAATAAATAATGTAATTTTTCTTAACTACGTTCAATAATATAAGAGTGTGTTATAAAGTAACAAATATGGTAGCCTACGACTTTTTTGTAGAATGTGTCCAGCAATAATGATCCGTTGCTATGGTTACCCGCGTTCTGCAACTATATCTCTTTTACAAAAGGAATATTTTGGCGACAGGTGGAAAGTGTCATAGCTTTTTGTCGTTTCTGAAAAGCATTTTTAAAGTAAAATCTTTCATGCAAAAATACGTGGAGTTAAGTTTAGTGTAGGCTATGCGCTTTGCAAACCCCCTCAACAGTTCGCTTTATAGATAGTTGAGTCTTTGTGTAGGCTTCTTTTATAATCGGACGGAAATAAAATAATTTATGTATGGGAGGATGTATCGGAAATCGCAACGTTAACAGACTGCAGTGTCATGGAGACCGTTCTATAACTGAACAATAACAGGAAAAAAAACAAAAGTCGAATTCGAACGAATTGCAAATACAAATTCAAGAAAAAGCGGCCCTGTTCCGCGAAAGAACAATACTGTGGAAAAAGAAAATAAGGAAATGGTCTGCGTAATGACATACATTGTTATGAAAATGACAAGCAGACGTTGATGTGCAAACACAATCTATGAAGTCTTTAAAGGGGCTTTTGCACATCCCTCTGACAGCGTAAAAAATGCTAGATAATTCAGCCTGACAGTGCTGTAGCTGACCTCTTACGAGGGTCTAGTTGTGTATGTTGTGCGTCAGAGCATTGTGGGGGAGAACGTGTAAACCGCTGGACGCATCACACTGTGAGTCAAGCTTTCTCCGCGGCCCCGGGTAATGCGCGCTCCCTGCTGCTCCTGTAGAGGATGCGACGTAAAACGGAAAGACCATGGGGGATGGTCAAAACACTTATCAACATAAAAGTAAGACACCTACTTGAAACCTCTATAAGATCGCAATTTGCGCTACTATTGATAGAGGCTTTCGTAAGGATAGTACGTGAAAATCATTCCGCCCAGAATGAACACCTCTTTAACGCACCGACTGCTGCTGCTGCTCAGGCTGAATGAATACTCGAGGGTGTAGGCTTATTTACTATATTGGAGCAAATTACGCAGAGGGTTTAATTACACATCCGTTTATAGGAGAAGGAGTCTTTTATGTTCTGTTGTGTACAAACAAACAAGTTCCTCTTCAAGGACAGTTAGAGAATGTGCCTGTACACGTTACAGTGGCGTACAGAAGTATTTGGATACTTTTACCATACTTGGTATCCATGGATATGTTTCACGTATAAATAATAATCATTAAACAATGTAATGTTTAAAATTAAAACAGGTGTTTGATAATTTGATAAACTCTGCTAGAACGTGCAGTTACTTCATGTATTCTCAAAAATCATCTTTGCAGAACTTGGTTCGAAATATTAAAATCTAAAATCATTTATTTGCAGATGTTGTGTTATTTAGCTTTAGGTGTGTCCAGAAAATGTCTACATGCATTTAGGGGCACTATATGGATGCCTATTAATAATTTTTACTTAATTGTTAACAATTTTATTTCATTATTTTATTTATTTTCATTTATTTGTTTATTCTTTACGCATTTTGAATTTGATGCACATTCTTTCTACATAACATTAACAATATTAGGAGCAGACTATAATGAAAGAAAAAAAATGTACACTCAGATGTTTTTGTATTTTGAGGAAGTGGTAAAATGTCCAAAACTTCATTAATTACAAGGTAGGTCTGTTGATTTAAAAGTATATGGGCCTGATTTGTTTATACAAATCATCGTGGCAAACAAACAAAAAGTTCCCTCACTATAACTCTTGCTTGCCCCTCCTTTGTTTCGCGTGACAACGTTTCCTCCAGACAGAGCACTCTCATCTCTTAACTTCAAAAAGGAGAGTTGAATACCTTCTAGACACAGAGCCTGTTACCCAAATTGCTTAACCTGTATCTAGGCGATCCCACCCATCCGAGCTCTGACGGTTCACTAAATGTTGCTTGTTGATGGGGGTCTTCTGCACACAGGAATGGGTCGTTTGTCAAGCGGTTCATTTGATCTAAGCATGTGTGGCTGGTTTTATATAGGCTACACGTTGGCGGCACAGACACTGATCAAACAGACTTGTTTTTTGACCCATTTGGATACCCAAATCGAAAAGGCGTGTGATGCTTTATACCCACTGCTGAATTATAATGACAAAAAAACTCAAACGGTCTTTACAAGAGGTTATGTTTAGACCCACATACCATGCACGCTTTCATAATTTAATCTGCTTCTGACCAATAATGAACGCTTTATATACATGAAAGTCACTGTGTTACTTTTTAAACCGGGTGTTTGCCGTTGATATAGAACTTGCAATAAACAAATGCTACACATTTGAACTATTATAGTCTCTTACAGCTGAAGCCCTATCAACTTTCTGACTACAAGCAGCGCAATGAAGTGAATTTAATAATAACAGGGCGCTCAGCCGCTCTCCATGGTGCTGCAGTCGCGCTCAAGCGCCTCAGATCCGCCTCTCAAATGTGTGTGGACATGAGACGATTTTGTTCAGTCAAACGGTTTAAAAGTTTTGGGTTAATACAAGGAGATAGTTTTTAGATTTGTTATTTTTAGTATTATTATGTAATAAAAGTGGCGTGAAATATGAAATTAGGGGGTCGTGAGAAACTGACTTGTGCTGTTTGATTGTATTTGTGAGATTAATTAGTTGCAATGCTCTAGGATTTTATAAATCAGGCACAATTCTTTTAACTGTGAGTTCTCACAGTAATACAGTTGTATTATTATAGTGTGCTGGATTTACTGAGCAAGTGTTTAGAGGGCCTGTGACTCCTCTCTTCAGATGTTAATTACTTTTATGTTTAATTTTACTTTTACTTTTATTGCAGCACACCATCAAACACAGAAGTGACAACCCGGCCTTCAAATTCTAGATTTATTGTAAAGACAACACTTGCAAACCTTTGATAACGTTGTGTGATTCCACAGACACTGGACAGAAGTCAGTGCTTCCCCCTATAGGACACTTCAGGAAACACAGTGACTGAAGAGTTTGCTAACTTTTAGACTGCTGAGATGTCGGAGTGCATTAACCTTCCTTGTAAGTGTGACTAATTCAAATAGGATTTATTTTGCCCAGACAATTAGGCCTAGGCTGCTGTAAAGTTTACAGAAAGCTTTAGTGAATAAAGACAGAACAGTTGGCTGTGTGTTAGTGGAATTTATTTTCTAAAGCTTGTGCTTATATCTCAAACATTACTTTGCTCAGAGCATTATCTTTGCCTCATATGTAACCTATTATATTGGTATTTGTAGTAATATTCCAGAAGAATACCCTATAAAATATGAAGCATTTTACAGATTAGCACTCTTAAAAACATTTTATCTAATAACTTAACAGTATTAATATACTATCACTTAAAAAGCTGGAAGCAATGTGGTGTGATGTTAGTGCAGAGGTCAGCAACTCTACAAGGTCCACGGAGATGGCCAGAGGATGCCTGTCTGTACGAACAAAGACCCCTCAGGCTCCGCTGGGTCAATACTTGAGGAATTCCTGACGATACCAATTAGATGGGCACGAGGAGCAGCCCCTTGAGGCCCTCGGGCCGGAGAAGAATGAGACTGAATCACAGTGATTTTAATTGCAGCGGTTTTCACTAGTGCACGGCTTTAAGTAATTTCTGAAAAAGCACTCGGGGGGTAATTTCATTATCAATAGATTTAAAACCATAACAGTAATTTTCGAAATAATATTTATTTATTTATTCATTTATTAACTTATTCAATCATTCATTCTGGTTTTTTTTTTTTTTTTTTTTTTAGCACTTGTACAATTTCTGTTCTCATTCGAAATTACACGTGAGGTGTACTCTCAACAAGACCCGACAGGGTCTTATAGCCTTATAGCTTTATGTGTGTGTTTTTTTTTTGGCAGCAGGGTTAATGAGTGCTTATGCCCTCGACATGGCGGCAGACGCGTCATTGTTGAAGGCAGGTCATCAGAAGTCGCTCGATCGGGACGCTGAACCTTAACCCCTGGGTCTCTGTTTACTTGTTATATGCCACTGAACTAATAGGGGCGTCGTGTGCCTGAATAGGTAGTTACAGCTACGACCAAAGAGCATGCAAAACTTTGCACATATGAGTTTTGTAATTCCAGTGGCTTCAAATATTTTTGTAACCCGTTTTTTTTTTTTTTTAATCGTAAGGTCTGTTGCTCAGATTTATATTTAATAAGCCAACAATTATCAAATTGTTATACATTTATTTTCCTTTATTCTTGAGTCGGCTGTAAACTTTGATCAGTGATGCACAAATAAAAAGTGCAATAGTGCTTTCTTTAACGTGTCAAAAAAGTGTAAAATGTTGTTAATGAAAAGTTTGATTTCAGACTTTTTTTTGTGATATCATGCTGCATACAATTGTTTTTGGATCCAAATGCATACACCTTTATTTTTAGAAGAATACATCTAAATCTGAATCATGTTACCCATAATTTTGAGATCAAACCACTTATTTGTATTAAGTATTGTAAAGCTGGTGCTGTCATTATTTTCATTGGCCAGAGGGAAGAAAGCACTCCTTGGTTTCTGATTAATATGGTGATTATAGAATATAATATTTGACGTCGCGGAAAGCTTTGATGTCGCCTCTCATGTATTTATGTGTCTATGAAAGGGTATGTGAAAAATAAGCTATCAGGATGGCAAGACAAAAGTTCATTCAAACAGTTTCATTTATCTAAGAGTCCGGCATACCTGTTAAGTAATATAAGAGTTTGGCATTCATAACAAACTATACAACGCGTTGCTCTTTCTAAGACATATTTTTTCATCGGGGATTGCCTTGTTTAGAAAATCGCCTTTTCTAAGGCTTCCCAGGTTCCCCCAGAGATACGCCTTTGTGAACGCCAGGAAGCTCTCGAAAATGCGAAGTATAGAATAACACTCTTTTTTCTCCTATAGATTTCAAAAGCACAGGTCTCTGTTCTTGCAAGTAGCCGCTGTTCATGTAAAACACTGGTTGTTACAGTAAGTACGGATTAAAAAAAAAAATAGTATTTCATATGAGTATAAGTTATAGTGTTTTTCTTTTCTCCTATCGATTTTCTTTTTTCTTCTTCTTCTTGTAGATGATGACACTTGAGGCAGTTAAGGAGAAAGGGGGGATGGTCCCAAGAGTGAGTCCCTTTTTGCTGGACCGCGGACAGACTTCAATACCAATGCGATCACTTTCACAGTTGCGGTGAATATATCTGCAGACATTGCCATTAATTTAGCTGTCAAAGTTTTAATTAAGCTCCACAAAATATGAAGGCTATTCTGGAAACAGAGAATGCATGTAAGGTGGGAACGAAATAAAAGATCATTGATCATTCACTCTAGTCTTTTGTCATGTACTGTATCATGTATGCTTAGCCATACAACCAAAAATTTTCATATAATTTATTGGTGACATTCCTCCAGATGTTTAGCTTTCAGTGTCAAACAATGCCGTTTTAATGCATTACTCAGCTTACAGTGTTCAATACATTTGACATTTATCAAAACTATGCTTCAGAGCTGATGTCATTACATATATTTAGACTCAAATTTGTATGAAAAAATAGGAAGCTGAAGAGTCTACTCATACGGGATTGTTCAGTTGTTCAAAGAGAACAGTGTTATTCTAACAACGCAAGAAGAAAATCTTTGATATTTGGAAGTGTAGAAACTATGTCATCAATAACTTAAAAACATATAAACAAAATAAATATGTATTACATTAGTAATGTACAAAGTACTCCTGATTGCAGTTTAAGAACAGTAGCCTATCACATGTAAGTTAAAAAGCATCTGTTTTATGTTTATGGATCTTTGTTTTCTACTTTATACTTCAATAAGGAAAAAGTGCTTGTCTGTACACCACCTATAAAAGCCGTAGTCTGATACATAACACATCATTGGCATTGTCAAGCACTTGTACAACATCCTAATTCGTGATTACAAACATTTACTCTATGTTATCTTGCTCACATAAAAAAAGTAAATGACTGTACAGCTATGTACAATAATTACACGTCTTTCCCTGGTGAAAAAAACAACAGTTGCATACTTAAAGTGCTCTATTTTTGCACACTAATTTTGTACTTGATATACTAAAAATTATTTTTTAGTACTTAATCTTAAGAATCTTGACGTGTACTCAACTGTGCTATTTTAAGACACCATAAATATGAACTAAAATGTAATAAAAATGTATTTAGGTACTACTTGAAGCCATCTTTCATGCAAAGGTGGGTTCAAGTGTACTACAAGTGGTATCTAAATACATTTATTAATACAGAGACAGTATGTTAAAAGCACATTATAGTTCATATGCATGGTGTCTCAAAACAGGACAGTTGAGTACACTTAGAAGATTATCTTAAGAAGTACTTATAATCTTTTTTTTTAAGTACAAAATTAGTGCACTAAATAATAAGAGCACTTTAAGCACATTATGGAAGTGTGCTTTTTTTGCACCTGGGTTAGCAGAAAAGACTTCAAAAAGAGTGAACATGAAAAAACAACGCAAAAGACAAAACTTTCAGTAGTGTTAAATTTGGTCACATGAACCTATCTGAACTGTCTTTGTGTTTCAGATGCAAAAACAAAGCAAAAGGATGTTTCTCTTCATTCTCGGCTCTCCTTGCCACATAATTCTCCAAAAGGTTTTTTTCTTTTTTTCTTTTTTAACATCATCCTTTCTTGAGAAAATTGTTCCATGTGACTCTTTTGGTCTGTTGGACTCTCAGTGGATCTCTTCTCCATCTGTGTCAAGAGAGTGTGTAATGTCAGCCCTTCTGCTGTGGCCCTTGGAGCCCCTGTGGCGTCGTCTTCTGCGTTCTGCCCGACCCACAGAGGCTCTGTGAGAGCCGGCCTGGTGCCGCTGGCTCTCTCTGAGCTTGCGCACCATCTCATGGTCCTTGTTGCCCAGAACACGGGGCAGGAAGAGGGAAGCTTTATCCGTGCTCCGTGTCTTAAACCCCCTCCTGGGCCGGCCCTTCCCATTGATGGACACGTACCACTGCCTCTTAGAACTGGCACGCCGCTTGCTGCCCCCTGCCCCGGACCCTGTTGGTGGGGGCTGGGTGGTAGCATGGTGCCGTGATGCATAGGTGTTGTAGCCTAGCTCATGAATGCGCTCCAGAAACTCACACTCTCGGTTGAAGACTTCCTGAAAGGGTAAAAAAATAATAATTGTATTACTATATTTTGACATTCATAACTGGACCTTGAACAAGATGCGCCCAGAAAAACAAGTCATCTCCATTTTGTAGAAAAGTCAACATTTAAACTGATCCAACCTGCACAATTGACAAATACTCTCAGTAGTCTGGCAAAAGTAAGAACCTCGTATGTGGTGATCACTCTTTGCTCACCAGAATTTTCAGTGACAAGGTCCCAAGTGAGGGAAACAAAACTCAGTAATCAAACTCTCAATAATCTAGCAGCATGTGGGCATATTTGTTCCGCATGAAAAACACCACCATGTGGCGAGAGCCTCAAATAGCCCTTCTTGTTATCTGATCCTACAGCTAGCGAATTTCAGCTACTTGATTTTCCGACGTGACATAACACTTACTGAAGCATACAGACGTCCTTTCTCATTCATTGCCAGGTATCTTCCAGAAAACAGGCCTTTTATCGCCACAACACCGACATCCACAGCTGTGATCTCGAGTATACCTAGAAAAAGAGCGGAGCAGTTATTGCGCATGCTAGAAATGGCCAAAGTCTTTTACAACAGCTTTCCAAATAGCATTACAAATGTGTAGGATTCGATACAAGGTCAGTCGAGGTCGTTCATCAGTTTTCACAAACCTGTCCTGGTTTAGCTAATGTTTGAGAAAACGTAATTTTATTCAGTTAACGATTGGTTCCAGCCTATTATTAATTAATGATTATAAAAGTGTTGTAATACTATACATTAAATAGTTACCTTTATTCACGGTAATATTAATTCATATAAAAGTATTTTATATAAATAAAAATTATTGATTTATGTCTTAATTAAATGACTTAATTAGGCTAAACCACTTGCTTTAAACTTATTAATCATTTAAAAAAAAATAGTTTGGAATAGGAATGTGTGTTGTTTAGTCGGATTCATTGTAAATACTGTGTTACATGCAGTTTTAAATGTTATTTTATTTCTACAGAGGCTTTTCGTTGATTAAGTCACAGTGTACTCAACATACGCTGTCAGGTTAGATATACAGACTCTAAACGCCTCTTAAAGAGGATGTTTATTCGTCCCTTTTTTTCACTGATTAATGTCTCTCCGCGTTCTCCTGTTTCGAATAATCATCCTTTTACGTTGGATAAACACATCCGTTGTTTGAGTCATTATGTTAAACTGTCTGTTGAATCCTGTTTTCGTATGGTAATGTTCCATGGGCACTCGGATTTGACTAATTGGAAAACTAAGACAGATAAACGAATGCTATAATTTAAACAACGACGATTTAAGATTGCAATAGGCAATTTGACAGGAAATTGTCTTTACGGTGTAAGTTATACAATCAAAGCAATTTGAAAATGTATCTCGTCACAAAATAATGCAATACAGTTTTTTTTCTAACTAGTTGCTTTATTTTCAAGACCTAATATTTAGCTTTTAGTTACAAGTTGTGCAGTCCGCAAAAGTGCTCTCATCATTACTTTAATGTTAATTTTAGTTTGGTAAGAACGCTGATTTAAGTGTTTTATATTCGTCAACTAAGCATAAGTCGGGCAGGGTGAATTATTATTCGATGTTAATTATTTAATGCGCAGGGCGCCTCCCGAATACTGTCAGCGCAATGCACAATGTTTTCCAGTGTAGGATTTGCACAATTATGCAAGTCTCATACCGCACAGAAATTGACATTGACAAATATGAAAAGCGAGAACGGGTTAGCTACTCACTGAAAGGGCTGTTTTCATCAAGGGATCCGTCTATTTTCCCGTTCGGGTGAATTTGCAAGTGATATTTTGTGGCGCAGTACAGTTTCCTGCGTCTTGGAGCTCCTCCGAGGTGCTCGTAAACCCCGCCGCGTCCACCAGCATCTCGCCGCTGCCTTGGGTCACAAGCCTGGCCCCTGACACAGGGCGCCCTTGGGGTCCTGGTCAGCGCCGAAGCCAGCGATTCCTGTAAACTCGGATCCAAGGAGCTCAGTAACAACAAGAGCAGAATTATAACCATTGTGGCATGGCGGGATGTCGGCAAAATCTTGCTGGAATAGAAAGAGCTGACACACGGGGTCCCATCAAAGAAGTATCATTAGTCAGTGATCCAGTCAACTGAATATTAAAATCAAAACGTGCTGTATCCTTCTGTCCCCTCTTTAAAACGTCGCGGTCATCTGTTAGAGCCGGCTTGGTAGCAACAGCATGGGTTCGCCTCGTTGGTGCTCATGGGTTCCACTCTGCTCTCCAAGCAGACTGTATCTGACCGAGGAGGAGAAAACAGCCAGTCGGTTTCACAGGGAGCCTATCGTGAGATTTCGCTGATCGACAGTGTGCACAGAAATAAAAGAGCCCTCCTGCAACAATAGCCCGAACCCCGACCAATTGATACAAAGGAAAAGGGGAGGCAAGGTATCAGTCTTGTGTGAACCAAGAGGTTGCAGCGTGGATAAAATTACACAGCACTACACACGGTGGCTTACAGCGGAAAACCGCATCACAAAGAGAGAGACATCCAAGGGAAGAGTTTGCTTCTTTTGAAAGATCCGAAAATTATATTGAACATGAATACTGGCCTGAATGGGAGAGCCGCTATTGATTCTCTTTTCATGCCTGTTGGCACTTTCCGACAGTGATGTTAACATTCATAGACATACGCACGTGGCTTTCAATGATCCACATTTATGTATGGAGTGTTTCTGACTCATAATATGAAAGAGTTGACTGACAACACAAAACAGTCTGGACAATCAGCTAGGGAAAAAAAATCAATTGCAACGGAAAAAGTTCATGATGAGACATTATGCATTTATAAAAATAAAATAAAAATGTTTTGTTACGCGGTTCGTTTGCTTATTTAGAAGCACGGTAAATAACAGCGATTTTATTATTTTAATTATGAACCCAATCACGAACATTTAACGCGATATTAGCTACACTGATGCGGAGATCTTTCAATAGACCGCCCATTATCATTCCGAAGTAGCTATATTTCAATAATTAATTCTAAATATTTTATATGAAGCACAGGTTTTGAGAGTGGGCTAGTTAGGATGATGCTCGGAATAAATCGATCAAGACCTGTTTTCCCATTCATTGCATTCCGTAAAAAACATGCAGCTACATTTCCCTGTCATTTCAGAAGAAGAAATCCAAAAATGTTGCCTTTTCCGAAGTTTCTATCTTGATTTTGGAGAGAGAGAGAGAGAGAGGCTACATATTCCATTCCCTCTCAAACATATTTCACGCCTATTTATTTTTGTCTTAATCTAGCAGGCCATTCTAAAACTGCGGTATACCTGACATGCATCTTCTCTCAGGAACCAGACTGCAAGTGCGACTCAAAGCCCTGCAGCAACTTACACTCAAGCTCCTGGTGTGTGCTGCTAGTGGGTGGAAGAGTAACACGCAAATGACTTCTGCCTAAATTGCTTCCATATTGGTCGCATTATGGTTACCATTCTCGTAATTAGCACCATCATCTACAAATCTCCCTGCCCTTTGGCGTAACACCAGCGCATGCTAGAAAACCTCGTGGGAAGGCACCCTTCATTCATCTTCTCTTTCCATACATCAACTGGCGTCTCTGACTGTTTGCCACTATGTTTTAAAACAGGTAGCCGCTCCTAATAAGTTATTAGTCGCTGCAGAGCCGGTGTGTGTCAGACTAGACCTGGAGTATACGAGTCTACTGATGTACATCACGAGCCGCTCTGGTGACCATCTCTGAGAGAGACGCTCTTGATGTGGTTTGATCCTGACAGAGGGTTGCTTTTCTGATGTGGTCGGCTGTTTCTTTCTGGAAGTATTTTAATTACGGCCCACAGCCGCCCACAAAGCCCAGCAGTAATAATCAGTATGAGAGAGAGAGAGAGAGAGAGAGAGAGGAGGGGGAGTTCACTCAGGATGTTGACGATTATTTTGAAGCTGAACGGTTAAATCGTACCATGTTAAAGTCGTTTTCTTTATCACGCCCTCATTTATCACTTTAACTTCTTCGCGACCCTTTGCTTTTAAAATTAAACTAAGGCAAATTGGGGTCTGTTGGAAAATTGGATGAGATATAGGGCTAACAGTTTGACCAATTATAAAAGAGCTATCCTGTAGTTTTTTATTGGATTTTGTGTGTAAATAAATAGATGTTAATCAATAGAATTTTTTTTTAATTTGATTTATAATAACGTATAATAGCACAAGCTTATAATCTAAATGTAAAATTATCTAATATCTGGCAAAGCAAAAATACCAAAAAGACTGAGACAAAGTAACTATAGGTAAGAAATGGGTAAAAAAAAAAAATCATTCATGTATGTTTTTTTGTCTTTCTGTTTTTGTTGAGTTAATATATTTCCTGCATCTACTATTTTGAATTCGGTTGTTTGCCATGAAATGAGGGTGTGTCGTAATAATGGTTTTGAAAAAGTAAATTCTATTACCCCTGTGAATTCATGCATAACCTTTAAAATGACTGTGTTTTCTATTAGTGTTACAGCCCACCCTGGAAGTGCAGCCGGCACACTTTGCACTCCACATTCATTTATGGCATAAGTTAAATTTATGGCATGAATTGTAGCGTACAGACATGGAGATATTACATAAACGTTTGAGACCTACACAGCACACAAGTCACTGCTAAATTAAATGCATCAGACACCAGTCTCCTGTATTGTAATATAAAAAAAATATGGGAATATACACTTGATTATACACAGCCTTCCGCTTCAGATTTGTATAAATCACGTGGTAGTATGTTGTATTATTTAACCTGTTTTATCTGCAAAAAATATACTGACCAGTATCAATTATGATTGTCCTAAGTTGTTTAAACATTTAAAAGAACAGAGCACGGTTTCAAATGGTCAAGCAAGTCAAGCAATTTGCTCTTATCATTTACTAACATTTAATTAATATTTATTTATTTAATATATATTAAATGCAACTAAAGTCATATTAACAATGACATATTAGGCTATAGCTTTTATATATAAAATCTGTTGTAATCCGGTTGATTCTGTGATGTACAGTAAAACATTAGTTTGAATTGAATAAACTAAATGAATATGTTACTAAATATGACTAAAGGTTTTTAGTGAATAAAGTTTTTAAGCCAAACCAAAAAGGCTTTAGAGCTTGATGCCATAGAAGAAGCCTTTTAGATTCCAAAAAATGTTCTGAACTTTATTATTTTCTTAAAACTATGTACTGGTGCTTTATGGAACATAAAACACCAATAACTATTACTTTAATCTATATAAATAAATGTAAAAAAAGATAATAAAAAACACTGTACAGTTTGAAATGTTTTTTGAACTGAAGAGTTTTTGGCGCTGCATAGAATCTGCTAAAAACTGATTGTGCAAGATTCTCCCCAACATTCAGCAAAGCTTAATAGTCACTAGTTTTTTTCCCCCGGCTCCTTTGCAGAAAAGGAGGTACCACAATCCAGACCAAATCAAGCTGACCTCTGAACCTTTTCTGCTGTACTTTTTCTCATGGCATGCTTTTTTTTGCACTAGTAATCTGAGGGCCGGGCTAGAGCCAGACGAGAATGCCTCTCGTCCCCTGACAAATCACTGTTGAGCCCCTTTTGTCCGGGTTTACTTTGATCTCACCTGCTTGTCAGGGGCTCAGAAAGAACTCCCGTACAGTCCCAACGCACTGCAAACAAATTGGCAACCACTTTATTCTCATACCTCATTACCTCAGGTTGGTTTTAGGAAAAAAAAATGTTAACCCCTTTAAATACCCGATTAATGCAAAGCATTTTCATGGGCATGTTAACCATTTCTGCTCACTGATGGGAGTTTGTCTTATTATTTTTGCCAGAAAGCCCTTAACAGAACCCCACATCACATCCTTGGCCATTGCCTTTTCAGCAGAACATAGGGGAGATTTACGGGACGATTTTATAAATGCTGGCCGTAGCGCCTCATTGCACCTTTTCCATTTCATAGCCTGCGAGATGTCAGAAGTGTTGGATTGATTTCTGTGGTCAAGACACGCCCAATTTATCTGTCAGGGTTGAACATGCCAAAGGACACTTTTATTTGCTTTGAACTGATTTTAATGCAACACCCCTTAATACTGATTCCAGTTCCCAAGAGACAGATCATCTAGCTCATGACACACACTTTTCATAAATCTCAATGACGGCTCAAAGTGATTTGCCAGCAGCACTTCTCTCTCTCTCTCTCTCTCTCTCTCTCTCTCGCTCGCTCTCTATTCCTCTCCCACACTTCGTCTTGAAACCAGATAGGTGTTCCTTATACCTCTGCAGCCCTTTGATTCCTAGCTGCAGGTCTCAAATACCTTTTGGGAGGACAGTGGATTTCTCTGCACCTTCCAACAGTAAAATGATTGTGGTGGCCTGTAACTGTATAAGGCATCAATGGTTTGTCACACTGAGTGCTCAGGGTGCGAGGGGGAGAGCGCGCTGAGCGATGAAAACAATCAACACATTTTACATTCGCCACAAATGCGCGTTTCGACAAACACATGCGAATCGATTTTGTGTTTATATGTGGCAAAACCAATCGATTGTCTGCGCTGCTATTGAGTTACGCTCTCTGGTACAGTACCGTCCCTTCCTGCTCTTTCTGTCCTGCAGGAAAACAATGTCACGCCACCACTGAACAGCACACTGCTCAGGCCGACAGTGACGAAGCAGCTGTCAATGACTCATTTGAAACTCAATGTCACCTAATTTCCCTTAAATATAAGGCCATTGACAGAGGGATGGGGTCCCCAGCAGGGGCCAACGCATGTGAAAGGGCCATGTTGATTGTGTAAAAGATGGATGGCAGAGGAGTGTTTGCTGCAAACTGCATTGTTCCCATTTCTCCTTTTCAAAACTTCATGGCAACATTTATATGGACCCTCTCTGAGCTTTTACTTTCAAACACCTTTTGTTCTTCTCTATACCTCCTTAAATATACTTGTGTGCACACACACATACAACTGTTATCACAATATATGTTAAAGGGACAGTTCAACCAAACATGAAAATTCGGGTCAGCATTTACTCAAACCTGTTCCAAACCTGTATGACTTTCTTTATTCTGTGGAACACAAAAGAAGATAGTTTGGAAAATGCCTGTGAGGGCTTTTTGTTCATACAATAGGTATGTTTACATGCACTAATTTTTGTCAGTCTGAATGAATCCAGTTCGATTTCTAATTCTTAAAAGTTCATGTTTATATGAACTCTAAAATTGTCAATGCAATTCACATATTCGTCGATAAGTGTATTATTTATATATTTCAATCAAAACTTCAGAACTGAGCATACAACAGAGCTACAGTAAGTAGCAAAATTTTCCCTTTTACACCTGAAGACATACCTAAAAGAAAAGCTGGCAAATATGTCAGATTTTTTTTTTTTTTTAGCAAATATTTAGTAAATTTTAAGTCTACTCCACTTACTAGTTCATAAGTCAGAAATAAATATATGCAATGTTATTAAAAGTAAAACATATGCAAACAGATGTCTCATTATCAAATCAGTTCTGCCATCAATCTGATTACTAATGGATTATTTGGGTGCGTGTAAACTTAGCTGATGAAAGTATATTGGATCTCAGTTTTGTTTGGATGCAACAATTATTCAAAATACCGTGCTTTGTTTTCCATATAAGAAAGAAAGTCATGCAGGTTTGGAATGACATGGAGGTAAGTAAATCAAGGCAGAATTTAACTTTTTTATTTGCATCATCACTTTATTCAGGATTGGTTTGTATTTAACTACAAATGCATTAGGACGGATTATAAAGCTGATAAATACACTGATGTGGTGCATGGGATAGAAATAGATATGTGCTCCAATCCCTAGACTTACGATTCTGCCTGTGCTAACATAAGTGAGCAGTCTCACAAGAGTGATGACGGAGCCCACGGTGACCCAAAGAGGACCACGTGCAGCCACCACACGCCTGTCACCCCCAGGATCACCCCATGTTTTCATAATGGTTGCCAGCCCCATTACATCTTCTGGGGAGTAACAGCCACTAAGCATAGTTAAATGGATTTCTCTGTACTTAATCTAATTTCTTGTGGTTTCCCAGTTTAATCAGAATGCATGAGCGTGCCCCCATGTGAAATTGAAGTGCTGACAGAATCCTGTGTTGAAATCACTTAACAAGATGTTATTGTTTGCTGATGTCTTTCAATGGTTTAAAAGACAGCAAGACTCCGTAATGTTTATGCTTCATGTTAGTTGTGGCTTAACATGCACAACACTTGACAGAGTATTTCCATGCATGTTGGTTTTTAATGTCATTATTATTCATTACAAACAACATTTTTAATGAATTGAAAAGATTAATATATATTTAAATAATATTTGTTTCTCAAAAAATGAGTGCCAAGTCAAGTATTAATGTCAATGTTTACTTGCAGAGGAAGATATTTTTGTAACCTGATGCTATTGTATTCTGAATTGTCACAGAAAGGTGCTTGTACAATGTAAAGCTGAATCCTATGCCTATACTCTAGACAGTGTGTAATGATGTTAAAGGCAATGTACTTTGGTTCAGTCCGAGGGCAGAGTGAATCTGGGCCACTGTAGCATGTTGTAAAGGGTCAAATTCGGATGAGTGTGTTTGTTGGGGATTGAGGTGGTGAGGATGATTGACTGGTGGTTGGATTTTGCACATCTGTTTCTAGGATCTGTCCACACATGAGTGACAAATCACAGTTTTACACAACCTCTAAACCTCAACAAGAAATGAGACTGTTCACTCTTCTTCCATCCATTGTGGCATCATGAAACACTGCAGTGCGAACCAGGCTGAATGTGGCTCTCAGTAATGACCATGAAACTGGATATACTGCTTTACGTTCAGCAGATGTGGGGGGTTTAAACTCTCTCCCAGCCGCTTTCTCAATATATTCTTATTTCCAAATAAAAATATGTAAAAATCTCTTTAATTCTGAGTAGTAGTAGAATGTTGTATATTTCAACTCACAGTAAGCTACTTTATGATAGTTAAAAGCTACCTTGTTTTCTGATCATATAGTGTCATTAGGCATCCTGACTGCAAGAGTCTGGCAGGTCTGAGTGCAGTGGAGCAATGACTTGTGACCTTGCACTGGCCCATTCCTTGGCCTCTTCCGGTCACAGTGTTCAAACTCCAGCATGTGACTCTGGTAAATAGTTGTAGCAGCCTTTGATTCATAAGGCCTAAACATATTTCACATAAGACTGGGGGACACATTGCCAAATCACATGCTAATGGCAACTAAACCAGTGGAGCTGGTAGATCAGGACCCAAAAATTGGCCACATGGTCTTTTCATATAAGGCTATAAAGAAATTGTGGATAAAAATGCTAAATGCATGATCATGTATAGCTAGAGAAGCCAAAAAAAGAGAAAAAAACTAGCCTATGCTATGGCAGCTGGTTTGAGCTGGTTTAAGTTGGTCCTGAGTTGGTCATGAGTAGTTGTTGTTTTTTTCAACAGTGTAGGTCTGTGTATATGGTATTTTGGCACACATTCATCCATCAGCATTAACACTTTGCAATAGGTCCTCATCCTCAGAACCCACTGTGCAAGATACAAGAAGTTACAACTCAGGCTAAATTAAATATGGTTATAGTTTTGGTGCTGTTTGTTTCCAATGTGAAATCTGGTTCCGAGGCATAGCCAGTTAAGAAACACTAAATCAATACACACACAAATTGCTCTAAATATTCTTAAAAATAAAGGTTCCAAAAGGGGATTTTCACAGTGATACCATAGAAGAACCATTTTGGGTTATCCAAAGAACAGGTCTTAAAAGAACATTTTGCATCATCTAATGCACTTTTTCCATTCGTGTGCAATGGAAAGCTTCCATGGATGACAAGGTTTCCACCAATAAACCAATAAACACCAAATAACTTTATTTTATTTAATAATAAGTACTTAATAATAAACTTTCTAGACAACAATCACTGTATGCTCAGTTTTGTGTCTATGAGACTTTGAAATAGTCTTTTAGACAGATTTGAAATAGTTGTTGAAATGGTTATTGCATCAGCTATTAAAGGTCTGAATCTTACAGTATAAGTACAGTATAAGAAAACCATATTTACTTTAATATTCTGCATACATTTTTGCATTTTATATAAAACCCACTAGACCCTGTGAACCATTAATCACTTGTTGCAATGCTAAATACACTCTATGCAGACACATAGTGAGGGACAACAGCAGAGCAGAGGTTTTGTCTCCATACAGGCCTGAATGCTGGCTTTGAAGAGGGGGATTAGGATTAACATTGAATTCACTTTTTAACAAAGACTTGACCTAGAACTCTTGTAGGAGACATAGCCACTTGTCAAACATCTAAGAATGGCTAATGCTGCTGCAATAACTCATTAATTTATTGGCAAAATAGCATCCCATGCTTATTACAGGAAATAATTTACTGTAAAATGTGATAGTGGCCTAATAGCGAAGAAACCATTTTTGTAACATTCAGGTAGGAGGCCATGAACCCAGGCAGGGACAATTTACCCCTTCTGCCCAATCACCATTATGCCCTTGGACACGGCTCTTAACCCCTGGTTGCTCCAGGGCATTGTCCCATTAATAAACTATTTCAGAGGTGAAGTGTCTCCTGAAATAGTTTGTTGTTTATATATATATATATATATATATATATATATATATATATATATATATATATATATATATATATATATATATATATATATATATATAGACCTCCACAGAAATGTTTAAGGGTTGAAGACAATATTATATCTGGCTGACTTTTGAATGCACTGCATAATTATAAATTGGATAAAACGTGAAAGCAAAAATGTATCTAAATATGCTAACTTTAAGCAATTCCCATTTTATCATATGCTTTGTTGCAAGTTCACAATAAAGGTAATTTGATACAAGTACCTGATTCTAAGTAGATTGTAAATTCTACAACTTATTGCAAACTAGACCCTTTATAGCCGGCTAAATAAACAAACAAAGCTGGTAAACTCAGCCGGTGTCACCTCACTGTGGCCTAAATGGTACTGAGGGCATGGGAGCTGGCTGTGGCGGGGATGCAGTCAAGCTGTCTTTTTGGGCAGTGAATAATGACACAATTGTTTGTCAGTTGGACCAAGAACAGGTGTTATGGAGCTGTAGACTGTAAAGCTAGAGGCCAGTGGCCTTGCTCTCTGGTTTCGGGGCAAGGAGGGGGGCTAGAAATCCTCTGATACCTTTGACATGCTGGGTGGTAACCCTAGAGTATGCATTTGTGTGTGCTAACTTTCAATACACCCATTTTGAATTAGACTGCAAAAGCTAGTTGTTTTTAGCTGCTTTTATGGTTGAAGTTAAATTATATGGAAATTTGTTTAGAATCAGATCAAATTCTAAGCGCTCGCATTCATACATGGAGGTTGAAGGATCAGCTTTTATGATGGCTTTGGAAACAGTATTGAACTCTGTGCAGTGTTAGCCACAGGAATGCTAATGTTTTCCAACACCAGATCTGATTAATTATTTGTCACCAAACACTGGGTAATTCCCCCATTTGCCTCGTGGAGTGGTGTCTGGATGTTTGAGTGATTAAATGTGACAGTGCAGTCATGGCAGAGTTTGACACGAGAAGAGAGAGAGAGAGACGTAGAGCCGGACATGTTGGAGGAGGCGTTACTTATTGCTCTTTTCCGCTTTGCGTGACACTAAGACTGAGAGGAGGCAGGGAATCGTTGTCGACATCAGCAAAGGTGAAGGGTTAAGTGTTGTTGGTTCACCCCAAAAATAGAGTCTGGGATGCAGCCTTTGTATGGTATGAGACTGCCTCTTAATTTCAGCACAATGCTCTATTTTTCTTACTTTGCCACAACCACAACAACTTGTTAGCCTTGTAGCTTATTCTGCTATCCCTACGCCAATGTGTGCTTTTCGGTATTCTTTTGGGTACATCATTGAGTGTGTCCTTTATACAAACAGTGTCAGTTTTCCTCAACCTTAGACATCAAAAGAGTCTTCAGGGCAATATATGTTGAAATATTTCCACATGCTTTGTCCTCTGTGAGAGAAAAGCACTTGTTTTCCACAAGACATTTTGCTTCACAATGGTATTAGTGTGTAAAGTGCCCCAAAGAAAAACCCGATGCCATTTTATTGTATTTAATACTCATATACATCAACAATGGGACCTTCTTGGTCAAAATCACACATTTGCTTTTGGAAAAAGAATGAAAATATAAACTAAAACCAGATTTCCCGCCAATGACTCCACCCCCACCTCACCAAAACATACTCTCTCTCTCACACACACACACACACACACACACACACACACACATATGTGGAATGCTTTTTTTCTTACAGACAGAAATGAGTTGAGTTGCTGGTTGGATGATGCTGGGTGGTGGGGTTAGCTAATGAAAAGCAGAGCTCTTGTTCAATGAGCCATATGCTACTAATCCTTTTTTCAAACTCCCAGTGAGGAAGTGTGATGCTGTAATGCTTAGCATACCCCAATAAAGTCCAGGACATCCTGTTTGAAGACTCTATTCCCATATCAAACTGAGCTTGGAGCAGTGTCTACACCTCCATGAAGGGGTACATGCTGGCAGGAGTCATCATCCATGTTTGTCTTGTGCTGATTAGTGTCTCTGGGAACTGGTGGCTTTTAGCTAGTAACTATCATAATGAGGTTACAATCAGATCTGTAGGAGCTTCAGAACTAGATATGGCCCTCGAAGGTCCAACGTGGCACATGTACTACGTTTGGTGTGGGAAACAAAATGCTAACCTTGCTAAATAGCCCAGCATAGCAGGATGCAGCCTATTTTTGAGACACTAGTGTCAGTATTCGTAACTAGCTCACCTAGCAAAACTACCTCAAACAACCAGCATCTTCTTAAAGATCAAGACATTTTAAGCAACAAGGTAAAGCAAGGATCACCCTTGTGATGTAATTAGTCATGTTTATCATAATTACTATTCCTCATACTCAAGGATTTGAATAAACTCCTATGCTTAAATATTAAACTTTGGCATGGAAGACAATAAAATGGATAAACATTCTCTAGACTTATGTTGAAGGAGAGTCCTGGAGGTGGGCTCTTTTGACTAGCCCCACGTCGTTTAATTAGCAAATGCATTTGCACCCATTTCTGCACCCTTGGGCGTGCTGGTCTAAAACAGAGGTGTGTTCAGGCGCATTGCTGGTGCACTGCTATTTTAAGGAGCTGAAAATAGACTGCGCCATAGACCAACTCAAACCTGGTCTAAAGTCTTAAGTCAATGGCGCAATATTTTTTTGTTATTTAAAGAGCGCGTTGGTAGAAAATGCGCCACTGGCCGGGTCCACAGTGCACGTTGACTTTGCTTATTACACACAGGGATGTGCATCACTCAAACATGGCAAATATTTAAAACAAAAAGGATTACAGTGTAAAAGAATATTATAGTGTAGGCTACATAAATATAAAAATGTAATGATGGATAGTCATTGCGTGTATTGAATTAGGCTACCTATTTGCAACTCAGCCTATTACTACTTATAATGATGAATGAAATTCTACTCCATCCCACTCCTTCTTTACCTTGTGAAGCTTTGGTGGATTCCTGCTTGTCCCGTAGATGATCTGTTCGCGCGCTTTAACTTCGCGCATGAGCAGATCGGTTTCTTCGCTTCAGAAGCGTTCATCTTTTCCGCCAACATATTCCGCCTCTTACTAGACGAAACCAATAGTTCAATTCCAGGCTGCAGCAAATTCAGATTGTGCAGAGGACATCTGGTTCCTGTGGTCTTGTCCCGGTGGTCGTCTAGGAGACAAGGTCTTGACTAGCGCTCTGTCTCTGGGGCTCATCTAGTTGTCCTGGTCTCCGCTGACATTCAGGGCTGTCAAGGTCATCTCTAGGTGCTGATCCACCATCTGGGCTGGATACGTACTGAATCCGGGTGACTGCAGTGACCATATGATCGTAATACAGACTGGATCTGGTGGCTACGATGACCTCTGAATAAGAAAAAAACAGGCTAATATTAGCGCAAATGCCATTCTTCTAACAATGTAGCAAGTACATCATGTGTTATTGGAAGTGTTCCCAGTTCCAGTGTCCTAATTTATACAGCCTTAAACTTTGTTAACGGATTTGAATATTAGAAATGTGTTAGTGTGTTATGTGTAAGCCAGGTTAAAGAGATGGGTATTTAATCTAGATAACCTGACAGAGTGTGTCTGCCTCTCAAACATTGCTAAATAGGAAAAGGATCTGCCTCCAGCAGTTAATTTTGAAGGTCTAGGTATTATCAAATACCTTTGAAAACACAGCAGACGTGGAGGACCATAAAAGAGCTCATTCAAATACTGAGGTGCTAAACCACTCAGGGCTTTATCTATACAATGTTTAATAGGGAGCCAGTGCAGTGTTGACAGAATATAGCTAATATTGTCATATTTCCTGGTTCTAGTAAGCCTTTTGGACCAGCTGGAGTTTGTTTATTAAGCGTGCAGAACACCCACCCAATAAAGCATTTAAATAATCTTACCTTGAGGTCATGAACACATGAATTAACATTTCTGCATTTGACATTGAGAGCATAGATTTTAATTTAGATATATTTTTGAGATGGAAAAATGCAATCTTACAAATGCTAGAAATGTGGCTTTCAATGAAAAGTTTGCTGTCAAATAGCACACCAACGTTCCTAACTGATGACGAAGAATTGACAGAGCAGCCATCAAGTCTTAGACAGTGTTCTAGGTTTTTACATGAGGAGGTTTTTGGTCTGATTATAAACACCTTTCAGAACTTAGCATTTAGAAATTACTCATCATCCATTTTTTGTATCAACTATGGATTCCGTTAGTTTTTCAAATTGGTATATTTGGCCAAGCCGCAAAGTTTTATAGCACTGAGTTTCATCAGCATTACAGTGAAAGCTAACACCATGTAACATGTAAAGTGTGAAAAGTAACAACCCTAGTACTGAGCTTTGAGGTACTCCATACTGCAGTTGTGATCGATATGATACCTCTTCATTCACTGCTATGAATTGATAGTGGACAGATAAGTATAATTTGAACCATGCTAATTCACTTCCACTGATGCCAACAAAGTGTTCTAGTCTATGCAAAATATTTTGAGGTCAATAGTGCCGAACACAGTGCTAAGATCTAGTAGCATTAATACAAGATACAACCACGATCAGATGATATGAGCAGGAAATTTGTAACTCTAATTGAGAGCAGTCTCAGTACTATGTTTTGGTATAAATCCTCACTGGAAATCCTCACAGATAAAATTTTTCTCTAAGAAGGAATATAATTGTGAGGATACTACCTTTTCTAGTATCTTGGACAGAAAAGGGAGATTCGAGATCAGTCTGTAATTAACTAGTTCTTTGGGATCAAGTTGTGTTTTTTTAATGAGAGGCTTAATAACAGTCAGTTTGAAGATATTGGCAACATATCCTAATGACAATGATGAATTAATAATAGTCAGAAGATACCCAATGCTTAGAATATTATTATCAATGCAGTAAAATTATTATTGCATTAATAATGTTAATGCAAACACCCAAAATGCTTTTATATCTTGGAAAGTTTTTGATAGTGAGGGAATCAGATTTTCTTCAGAAAATTTAAAAAATCTACTGCTTGTTTATCAAAGAGTTATTTAGTAGAATTGTATTTAGTAGAATATTTAGCACATGTTTATATTTGTTATACTTTTATGTTTTTATTGTTTTTGCAATTAAAATAGCCTAAGATGCTGACATGGCGTAAATAAAAAATATACTACTACTTTTTTGTATTTATCCTCAATCGTAAGTTGAGTTTGTTTGCGTCATACAACTGTGGCAAAATCCGGTTGTATCTCCTCATAATATAGATAATAAAGTCATCTACTCTTAGTTTGTACAGTAGAGAATGTAATTTGATAACCTGAATTAAATCAAACCTGTTCCATCTGGTACAATTATAATACTGCCGACCTGAGGGACACATTTAAAATAAAAGACTGTCATCACTGGAGAGGAAACCTGTATCAAGAGTGTCAGGGCTTCATGATTTAAAACTACGGCACAGTCTGTATCGGTGTAGTTTGAAGCGTCGTGGTCCTATGGTAAACCGAGCAGAATGTCCAAATGATTGTCATGCAGAGGGCAGCAGCAGGGAGCAGCCAGGCAGGTGGGTCCGCCCATCAGAAACCGAATAGGACTCGTGGGACAGGGCTTTCCTTTTGGGCCAGCTCTGCTCCAGAGGGCCAGGGCCATTAGCTGCCTTAATATTCTGCATTACCTTTCCAGCCATTTGTTGCCCCTTTGTTGTGATACCTACTTAAAATATCAAAGCCTGTGAGAGCTTCAATGAGACATTTGAAAACTGAGAAATGCGGGTTTTATGTGTCAGCGCTGTGTCCCCTCCCTCTGTCCCTTCTCTTTACACAGCTTCATGCAGGTAGTGCTGGATGAAAAAGGAATCAAAAGGGGAAAGAGAAAAAAAGTTTGGGTGGGACATCAATGGCTGACATGGTTGAAACAGAACAAAAACTGAAAGCTATGCAGGAGAGAACAGAATGAGACAGAGAAAGAATCAAAGCACACTAACTGAATGGGAGAAGTGAGAATTTTAAAACTTATATCCAAAATATAAACCTTTCTTAGGTGTTCGGGATTGAACAGCTCCTATGTTACCTAAATGAGCTGAAGTTGGCTGACCAGTTGAGAAAAGTGAGTGAGAAGTTTAAATGGCTGATAAGTGCCCGTTGGCTAGTTACAATCCCAAACTGACTTCAGTTTCAAAGTGTGAGTCTTCAGCTAAATGAATTTTCCTCCCCAAAGGCAAGCAGAACTCCTCCAGAAACCACAAGGAGATCCCAGTTTCTTCTGCTTCAGTTAATTACTGCATGCTAGCCTGGTGACCATCATAATATTACATACTGGAGCTCACAGGGTCCAAATAACTCAGCGGGTCTAACACATCAGCATTTGAAGGTGTGTTGTCTAACAGTCCTTTGTAGTGGTGACATGCCGAAATGTGTTGTACATCTGGTCTCACGTCATTTAGTGACAAAAGAGCTGAGAGGTTTCCATAGTATCGCATTCCTGGGAGACTTATGAACTTTGAGTGAGCCGCAAGATTTTGTCCTATAATTGCTAGTATCTGATCTGCCGCTGGCCTTCATTTTTTGTTAGTATTTGACCCAATTCCAATCTAGGGAAGAAGTTGAAATAACTCACTTGTCTTTCATTCTCAAAATTATGGAATCTTTGAACCAGAAAAAACGTTTCAAATCCATTTTTCCTGGAACAAGCATTAACCTTTTTCCCCCTTTGGCATGCGGCTCAAGTTTTTGATTGTTATGCAAAGCGTCTCACCTGTGCCTCTGCGTTTGATTCTGTAGCGGTTAATCAGCCTCTTGTTGTTTGATGATGTCTGTCTCCATTGTGCGTCTGTTGACTGTTGAAATTAACTGTGCTTGATGTGGTCAGAACACGGCCGTAGCACGCGTTCTTTATGTCTACAGCGCTGAATACATTCAAATGCACCAGCAAGTGCAAGGCTATGACTTACATCTTTGATTTTCAACATCGACATCTAAGAATGTCTCCATCAAAACATTTCTTGTTAATGCTTTGAGTGAGGCTGCTGTGGCTTTGTGGCTTTCATTGGAAAGATATGTGTGTGTATGTGTGTCTGTGTATCAAAGTGAATAGGTCCCTTTGTTAGCTGTAGCCAGTGTAGGGACATAGCAGAGGGGGCAAGGACATGGGAGGATAAAAATACCTCTTGGTATGGTATGGCGTATAACTGGCCCTTAACCCTGTGCCCACACGGTTACCTCTATTGCAATCCCATTTACAAACTGTAGCTCATAGTACAATATATGACTAAAAGCAAGGAATGCAAAGCATGCATTGTCAGTCAGTTTTAGTGTATTTATCAAAAAATAATGTGACAATTCTAAACCTAGACATAACCACATTAAACCTATCCTAAATCATTCTTATTCACTTAGTATCTTCATCCATATTCTTAAAAAAAGGCAAATGTACATCCTAATGTTGTTATTTTTGGGATTGTGTCTTTAGTGGCATCATTTAAAGGAATGGTTCACTCAAAAAATACAACTGAAGGGGGGAATTGTAAAAAATTATTTCAGACATTCTTACATCTATAACACTTACTTTCTATAAATCTCAGAATACCTAAAATGTGTTTTTATTGATTGAAGTATATTTCTCACACAAAGATATCATACTATTTTAGCAGGACATTAAATATACTGCACAGCCACTTTTATTATACTTATTTTATGTTTTTTTATGTTATTTAAGAGATTGCCAGCTCTAGTCCTCATTCAGTGTCATTAACATGAAAATAATGGCCAGGTTTTTAAAAAAAACAACTCCAATGAATAATGAAAATCACACAGGGTTGGTGTGACATGAAGGGTGAGTAAATTAAGAATTTAGCCTTTCTTTCAAAATTGAAAAATTAATCCACATCCCTACTTATTCTGTAAGAGTTTATTGGGGTTATTTGGGTTCATCAAAAAAATGACAGTTGTCTTAAAGGGTTAGTTCACCCAAAAATCAAAATTATGTCATTAATAACTCACCCTCATGTCATTCCAAACCCGTAAGACCTCCGTTCATCTTCGGAACACAGTTTAAGGTATTTTAGATTTAGTCCGAGAGCTCTCAGTCCCTCCATCGAAACTGTGTGAACGGTATACTGTCCATGTCCAGAAAGGTAAGAAAAACATCATCAAAGTAGTCCATGTGACATCAGAGGGTCAGTTAGAATTTTTTGAAAATACATTTTGGTCCAAAAATAGCAAAAACTATGACTTTATTCAGCATTGTCTTCTCTTCCGTGTCTGTTGTGAGAGAGTTCAAAACAAGCAGTTTGTGATATCCAGTTCACGAATGAATCATTCGATGTAACCGGATCTTCTTGAAACAGTTCACCAAATCAAACTGAATCGTTTGAAACAGTTTGCATCTCCAATACGCATTAATCCACAAATGACTTAAGCTGTTAACTTTTTTTATGTGCCTGACACTCCCTTTGAGTTTAAACAAACCAATATCCCGGAGTAATTAATTTACTCCAATAGTACACTGACTGAACTGCTGTGAAGAGAGAACTGAAGATGAACACCGAGCCGAGCCAGATAATGAACAAAAGATTGACTCGTTCCCAAACCGGATGCATCGGTTTTCAGATCACCAGTAGTTATTTCGCACAGTTCGATTTAAAAAACCGGTTGAAGAAAACGGTTCACCAGTTCTTTTGTGCTTGACGTAATGACGTCATTTGCGATGATTGCCCTCGATTCAAGCCTTCGGTTTAACATTAGCACAGAATCAGTTCAGAATCGATCACCAAAAGATTCAGCTCGGTTCAGACGCTTCACAGCAGTTCAGTCAGTGTACTATTGGAGTAAATGAATTACTCCGGGATATTGGTTTGTTTAAACTCAGAGGGCATGTCAGCCACATTAAAAAAGTTAACAGCTTAATTAATTTGTGGATTAATGCGTATTGGAGACGCGAACCGTTTAAAACGATTCAGTTCGATTTGGTGAACTGTTTCAAGAAAATCCGGTTACATCGAATGATTCGTTCGTGATCCGGATATCACTAAACTGCAGTGTTTTAAAATCTCACAACAGAAGAGAAGACAATGCTGAATAAAGTCGTAGTTTTTGCTATTTTTGGACCAAAATGTATTTTCGATAATTCAAAACATTCTAACTGAGCCTCTGATGTCACATGGACTACTTTGATGATGTTTTTCGTACCTTTCTGGACATGGACAGTAGACTGTACACACAGCTTTAATGGAGGTACTGAGAGCTCTCGGACTAAATCTAAAATAACTTAAACTGTGTTCCGAAGATGAAAGGAGGTCTTACGGGTTTGGAACGACATGAGGGTGAGTTATTAATGACATAAAATTTTTCGATGAACTAACCCTTTTATGAGGCCAGTAATAAGACTATTGCAGTCTGTGTATTGATATTTGCTAAAATGCACCTGCAATCTGAAGACTGCAGCACCAACATGTCCACAAACTTCTAAGAAAGTTATTATTTTATAACATAAACATATTACAAAGAACAATTTTACATCATTCAGTCCCACTGAAGGAATTTAATAAACAACAATAAATAATGTTTCATCAGTAGTGTCATATTAAGGTTAAATAAGGCTTCGGGGTTCAATGATAACTTGTCTTTACTTGTAACAGCTCTACATATAGGCATCAAAAACTGTGTTTTTTTAAGCCGGGTGTGGCAGCATGAGCAGAAACCAGCCGACTGTTTGAAGTTCTGAACTTTTTTCTGGCAGCGTTGTTTCGTCTCTGTGCGGCGGGAGTGGAGAGACAGCCACTGCAAACAGCAGGTGTGGCTTTTGAACGAAGCCATGACATGGCAGGCTCTTTAGTCTCCATCGTATGATTCTTGTTTTCATCAAAAGAAGAAAGGCCCTCCTTGCTGTTGTCTTTCATCTCCAGGAGACGGCCTCTCCTTCATTTTGTCCCTTTTGTTTGTGTGTTGTCCCTGGGCTGCAGCTTTGTGGCTTTCAGCAGGTGTTACTATTTAGAAGTATAGTTGAACATAAGAGGTGGTTCAGAACTGCCGCACAGCTAGGATGAAGCACTTAATATTAAGTACTGAGACCAGAAGTGTTAAAGACATTGATCTCCCTGAGCTCTTACTCAGGTGGGCCTCATGTAGCACCATGGGAAGGAGGTGTAAGAGATGTGCAGACATGGCTATAAAGATATTGCCTATAGGAGACATTAGAGCTCTTTATTATCTATTGTAAGAGTCTTTTGAAAACCCTAATGAAGACCAGCTTGGCCCTCTAGAAGAATATTTGGAGATGGAAGAGGGTTTGTTGTGTTTTAAAGACTGCAGGTGGATTTTATAAATGCAGAAGTAAATCGTAGAGGAGGGCTTTACGCTGTTCAGATGCCACTGTTGTGACAATACCAGTTCTACCAGTGCGTTTGATACTATGCAAACAAGCTGTCGTGAGAGCTACTAACAGATTTACGTGCCTAGACATCAGCTGTACATAGCTTTTGCACAGTTATATTGGTTCCAAATAAAGCAGTTGCAAATGGAAACCAAAACCACGTCAGTTGCATAGTTTTGGTTTCTAAGTTACTTTATTTGATGTACAAAAACTATAATATCCTCTTTTTGATAACTAGAGAAGTATAAAGGATGAAGCCAGCTTATTGAAAAGGCTCTCAATATAATTTTTACAATGAGTTTAGATCCTGTAAGAAGACCATATATTTTCTTTCCTGTAGCTCAATTGGAAAAGCACTGCACCAACAAGCTTTAAGTCAAGGGTTCGATTCCCAGTAAATACGGTTACATTTGCAAATGTACTGTGCCACCTAGCTTCAGTTCGGTAGACTACTCATTTTAAGGGCCAGACTTTGTACAGTAGCTCTATCATCAAGCCCCCTTTGAGCTGTCTTGCTCAAACAGGTCTGCACAAAACACTCTCAGCCACACTCAATAGAAACATTTAGCAATGTTATATATGCCAAATGGGTGCTTTTACAAGGAAACCACAGTTCACAACAACCCTTTCCAAAACAGAGATACTATTCAATGTTTGCCTTCATGAGATGCCATAGATTCCACAGATGGTTCACACAAGGCACAACTACAAGACACATAGAAGCAGCTAAAAGAATGATACTGCATGTATTTCCAAGGTGTCAACAAGACTGTGGGCATGCGTTTGGGTGACTCTTTATTTTGCCTCCTCTATTCTTCTGTCCTTGTTTTAATTTGGTTGCTTTACTGCAGCTTAAACAAGCTATTACTCCAAAGGGCACCCACCGAGAATAAAAGGTGTGTAGAAGACCTGAATAGCTCAGACATGTAAATGAAAGCAGACGTCACAGTCTCACTGGCAAAAAGCGTCAAAAGATCCAGACCTGCATCTGTATCAGTGTACTACTTTTTTTAGAGGAGATCTTTCCTGATGGACAAAACTGAATAAAATGTCCAGTTGTAGATAATAGGTGGTCACCTGTATTTTGGTTGCTTTATACTATATATTGCCCTACATTTAGGACTGGCTTTCCTTTGTGAGCTTTGATGAGGTGGGGCTGCCCTGCCTTGCAGACAGGGCTTGTCCTCGGTGTGTCCCTGACCACGTCAAGCCACTCTGTAATGCAGAAGAAATCAACCCACTTCTCCAGACTGGATTTGGCCAGCCTACAAGGGATAGCTGTTTCTCAGACAATTAAATCACATCCCACTCCCATCCCCCTGCTGGGACTCCAAGTGAGGAAGCTGGGTGGAGATACCATCGGTTCCACTGTTCGATTCCAGAGACAGTCAACACACAATGGCCCACATTTCTCTAAGGTCCCAGCAGCAGTACATTCCTGTCTGGTACCCTCCATCCCACCCACTCTCAGAATCCCATCAGTGTGGTTAGGGTATGCTGTCTACTCTCTGCATACTGTGTCTTTGCTTCTGTGCCGTTATTTTCATTCCATTTAGTTGAAGTGGCGACACAGACATTAGCCGCCTCAGGGGCAATGGCGTCATGCACCTTTTTTGGAGTACTAGGTAAGATAAGACCTGACCAAAGGACTACTTACCGTAGCAGTTCTCTTTACATGTGGAAGAGAGGAATCACTTTTTTGATTAACATGAAATGGGATTAGGGCTCAAATCCTGACTTTAGACGGAGCATTTTTAATAAACTATGCAATTACTGAACAGCCAGTGATTACCGTGCATTTTTATTACAGGGAAAAGAGTAGCTTTTACAAGTTGTTACATGGGTAAAGCATCATGTGGGTGGGTAGATGATGACATACTTTTTAGTTGAATGTCAGTGATCTATGGAAAGCCCAACCCAGGCTGATCAAATTTAGATCAAGATAAACATCTTTTTTAAATTTCAAATCTGGGGCAAACTTGGATGATGCTTCTTCTCAGGAACATTTATGTTCCCAAATGACTCACTATCCGACCACTGCGAAACAAATTCACACATTTGATCTTGAGATAGAATATTTGTTGTTGTTGTTGTTTTTGTTTGCCAAAAAAAAACCCCTAAGGAAATATATTGCCTCTGTCAAAATTATAGGCTTAAATTTTGTGACCTTTTACAGGCTGAGTCACATTTAGCTAAATTTGCATGTGGGATAATCCAATTTCAGATTTTCACCCATAAAACATTTTGTTTGTGCAATTCTCAGAAGGTTATGGATAACATAAAATTGTTAGCATCTGTTTTGCAGCTGTTTGATTATCAAACGTAAAGATAATTCACCCGCAGGTTTTATTGTTGGATTCTTAGATTAATTTTATTTGCTTAAAATAAATGTACGTCAATAACTGTGTTGCTGTCATGTCCATGGACAACTGCATCTCAGGGTTGATAACTTCCAAGCTGGAACTTCAAGTATTGTTTTGATGTACTTTTTTTTAAGAATGGAGCTGGACATTCCAACTCTCTGAGTTGAACGGAACTCTAGCGTGATGTTTTCTCTAACTAGACACGTCAAGACAACACAAGGGCATTGTGGAGATGTGTTAGACCATAAAACCAATCTCTTCTTTAAACTATTTTGTCTCGGTCGGAAAGTCCTCTGAAGGTGTACTTATTTGTTTACCTTGCTAAAATAAAAGCCTCAGGAGTCTTTAAAAGCTAAGGGGAAGCGGGGGAGGGATCAAGGATCTTTGGAGCATCTATGGATAAATGTCTCAAGATAAGTGGACACAAAGACACAAAAGGACAAAAGCAGCCGAGGTCGGGAACGCTCCATCACCGAGAAGCAGCGTTATCTTAGCTGGTAGAAAGAGGAGAAAGACACCTCTGCGTGTCATGCTCTTAACCCCTCTGTCATTGTTCACCCCCTTCTCTTTATTTAGGTGAGGATAAGACCGCCGACAGAAGCCTCTAGATAAGACAGCCATTCCATCCCTAGTGGAAAGTGTGGCCTGTTAGCAGGTATTCAGATCACTTGACCTCAGTCCACAAGGCTACGGGATCTTTCAGTGGGATAATTTAGACATAAGCCCTTAATAATGTTGTGATTTGTTGAACACATTGTTAATCAGGGTGAAAGAGTTTGGTTTACGGTGTCAGATCTGGGGGCTGCACATCACTCGCTTGATTCAAGGTCTAAGAAATGACATGAGGAGACAAGACAAGCCTCTTGTGTTCTCTAGGGCCCCAGTGGATTGAATGATCCTTTGGTATCCTCTTTCATTCAGTTTTCTTTAAGCTTGAGGTCTGTATTCATAGGTCTTAATGGGTCCCATCTCTTCACAAGTCTGTAGTCAAACATAGCAGTGCGGCACTGAGAGACACAAACTGGTTGCTTAAAACATGAAGGAAAAATTACAAACAAATTGCTTTGAAGCCAAAATTGTTACTCCTAATGAGATGAAATGGAGAGAAAAACTAGGCAATTACCCAAGTCTCCTGCTTCTTTGTTCTTTCTTCTTCTTTAAGAATTTAAGTAGAAACAGAGTTGGTCAGTTGCTGATAAGTCCCTCGCACTGTACAAGAGAAATCTTTGAGGAATACAGTTATCCTCTTGGTAATGCAGCCCAACTAAGATTTGTAAAGTATTTTCTAGGGCTTATTTCATTCCTTGTCATCTTTTGCATTTTCTGTCTCAATGCTCTGAAAACAATGTACTGTATTATGTTGCCAGAGGCAAGTGGATTTAGTGCTGGCTTCTTAGATCTGCGCTACGCCACATTTGAGCTGGTACTCTGCCAAAACCAGAGAAACTACTTGACAATTTGAAAACAGCCAAGTTCTTTTGGCCACTCACCGCAATCTAGAAATGTGCCTGGCAACTTCACATGCAATTAAATCAAGGGTAAAGGTCCCAAATATAACATGCGCTAAAAGGGAGGACAGTCGTAAGTTTCTCTTACTCAAGAGGGCAATTATTGCTTATTCATTTTTCCCATGTATGTGATGTGTATTTCATAGGGCCACATTCTTGTTGTCAATACGTTCCATCAGAGGGTGTAATTTTACAGGGAGCTCGACCCATGGTTATCTACAGAAATGCTGCTGGAAATGTTGCACGTAAACAAGTCTGATGGCTAAACCATTGACATCTGTTAGACCAGTGGGCTGGGCTTTGATTTGCAAAACATGTTTTCTCACAAACAGCAGCCAGATAGACTCTCTCACTGCCATACATACACTAAAAGGAGAGACAAACATCATGTTGACAATCGTGTGACCATACTACTCACACAAGTTCTGGAGTATCTATACTGTGCACAATATGCTAATTTTCTGTATGCAAGGAATACCATGATGAAGTCGCATATTTGGCATTAATAAATATTAGTTGTATCCCAAAAATATAGGGCTCAGTGGTTCATGTCTACAAACCGGAAGGTTGGTGGTTCAATCCCCGGCTCCACCCGACCAAGTGTCGAGGTGTCTTTGAGCAAGACATCTAACCCCTGCTGCTCCCGACGAGCTGGATGGCGCCTTGAATGGCTGACAGCGCCGTCGGTGTATGAATGAGTGAGTGAATGGGTGAATGTGAGGCAACTTCTAAAGCGCTTTGTATGGCCATGTGTCTGTTGAAAGCGCTATATAAATGCAGTCCATTTACCGTTTGACTGCAACATTAATTAAGTACACATGAATACACTAATCAAAGCCTTCCGGACTGCTAGAATTGAAGGCAAGTGTATTGGAGTAGGTTGGAGCCAAATTCTGAAGGCCTGTGGACTTCCAGGAACATGGATTAGAGACCCCTGTACTATACACTGTGCACAGAGCCCACATTACATGGTCCATGTGTCTCAATTCAGATTTGTTTTCTCTTCAAATGTTTAAGCAGGAAAAAGGCAAATGGATTTCAATATTCTCAGATCAGTCTCAGGGCTCTTTCATATTTGAAAATAAATTAGATATGAATTGGATATGTGGATTTGGATCTGCTATGTAAGCACACAGATTTAATTTTCCCATCACTGCGAGTCGTACAACATTAAAAGAATTTCAGTGTCGACTGACGTTGAATCAGGTGGACGCATTTCCAAGCAGTGTGGCCAAGTCCATGTTTTTCCCATGGAATTGGGCTTCTTTTACACTTTTCCTACAGGTTTTTTTTGTTTGTTTGTTTTTGTTTTGTGCAAGTTAAAGCAATCTCTCTCCGTAGAGGGGGAAAATGCAAATAAAAAAAGGTTTTGCCCTAGTTTTGTTTTGCAGACCTGGCAACCCTGTTTCTGACTACCTTGTAAAGTGTAAGTGCAGATATCGGATATCAAATCCAATGTTAGCTTCACTTCCTGTCTCCTGAGATGCCTTTACCTGATTGATTTTTGAAGGTAGCATAGATGTATATTCTCTCTCATTTGGTATAGCTAATTAAACCATTATGCTGCCTCAGAAATCTGTTCAAAGTCAGTTTTGCTAGGTACCTTTGTGTGTACAGTAATCCCATTTTTCAACTTTCACTATTTCTGCTACAAAATGACAGAATCATGCAGATGAATTCAAAATTGGATGCACCTACAGAAAACATACTGTATCCCAAAGTGCAATGCACTTGATGTCTATTTCGAGAGTGATGTGTATAACCATAAGTCATTTTTAATGCCTCTTTATCGACTCTTTATTTGATTGAACTAACAAAAGTTAACACATTCTTTTTTTAAGATTTATTTGTAAAAAATGTTTTGCTCTATTATGATTAGACAGATTAAGTGAAGTGGGAGAGAAAGTGGGGCAGGATTGGGAAAGGTCCTTGAGTTGGGATTTGAATTTGGGACACTGGTAGTGCATTGACGCTATATGTCGGCACACTGCCAACAAGATTATCTGCACCGGCAAAAGTTAAGACATTGTTACACAATTAAACAAATTATAAACTAAATAAATCTGTATATGTTTTTGAATACCACATACACTATCTGGGTTAAACATGCAACATAAAGTCGTGAGAGAACAATGTAGCATAGTACAGTTTAAAATGTTTACTGTTGCATTCTGTAGCACATACTGCACAGACATGGGATTGGGTCTGGAGCTCTGTTCTCTGCAGCAGTGGGAGGCCATTTGCAGGGCTGCTGCACTATATCGTGTAGCAGCTTGTGTTCAATGTCACACACTTACAGTTTTAGCCATGAGTGAGCACAAAGCAATGCTAACCAGCTAAACTTGAGAGCTCACACTTAAATCTGAGGCTGTGTTCAGTATTGAACAGTAGCGTACTTTATACTCACTCTGTATACTGCCTTCTTTTTATAATAGCAAATAAAAACAGTAGGCATCATGTAACAAAAAAAAAAATAGTAGCCATGATACATTGTTGTTAAATGGCCTCATCCCGATTCTTTAGTATTTTCAACTTTTCTTATCCTGTAGCAGGCTGATCATGTTATGAATTTTTTTTTTTACCTATGGCTGTATATAGACTACTTATTGCTCATCCATCACATTGGAAATGGAAAAGTAATTTTGATTGCACTGCATTGTTGGATACAGCAGAAGTGCAGAATGCTTTCTTCAGTACAGCACCTTTTATCAAACAAATGTAATGGGTTACCCGGTCATAAGTTAAGAAAATTAGCACACTGTACACACTATACGTAGTACACACTATATATACTGTGATATTATTAAGAGTAGTATGATATTTTAAAAATAGTCTAAATCTCTTCCATTTAAAAACCCAGACATGAAACGAGAGTGGAAAATATATTGTTTCTTTTGATTAAAGCATTTGAAGTTAATATCTGATCACATTAAGAGCAGATGTCATGAGCTCTGCTCCACAGGCTTTAGGAATAAAACAGGGAAAGTCATCAGCTTTCCCAGACTCCCTGAAATGCCGGTGGTCTTTTAGCTTTATTGAGGGCATCTCATACCTGAATATTGCACACATTCTCTTACAGCCCAGTGAACTTACAATGCCACCAATATCTCATGCATTCCAATGCGTACAATTCGAGCTACAGTCGCTACCCCCTCGAGCAGTAATTGCCCATTTTCTTCTGAGTCAAGCTTTATAAAGCAGGAAACCTGCTCTGGTAATTGAGTCCAGCTTTAGATCTGGTGTTCATGATTTGAGAGGGTTGACCTTATGTGGGTGAGGTGTGTGTGCACATCAGTGTATCTTTGCAAGTGTGTGTGCGAAAGAGAAAGAGAGTGGGTGGTTGGCTGAATGGCCTTCACCAGTGGAGCCAGTGTGTTCCTCCTCTTGTTCCACTAATCGATCAGCAGATCGCATTAACAAGGGGTTTGAAGTGAATGGACACAGTGCTCCCCACCTCCCAACCCCTCACCCCTGCCGCTCCTCCCTGTGTCATCAGTCTTGTCCTACTAGATGCCTCACACCCAGAAATGGCATGGGAGAGTGACTGTGTCAGCCCGTGACAAGAAAGCCCTCGCTCCCTCTCTCATTCTACCAATGGAAGAGAGAGGAAGACAACAAAGTGGGGGATTCTTCACATAGCTTCCCGTTTTCATGCACTGCTGCCAGTGGAAAATCAAGTGTGTCCCCCTCCTCTGGCACCTCGCCAGATATCTCTTGGCTCCCCCAACCTTTTATCTGCATTCAAAGGTAGCCCTATACCTTCCATTCATCAAAGGAGTTCAAATGTGACCACCTTGCAACCCAATGCCATTTTTTTCAACTTTCTCATTGGCTGGGGGCAAAAAGAAAAGACCAACATGCCCTTTGGAGAGCCATCAGTCCCAGACACTCTTTGAAGCGGTGAAAAGGTCTTAAAGGAGCTGAAACAATTGGATATTAAATGAAATTTCGGAAGTTATCCGTGTCGTACATTGTTCCCAAAACAAAAATCTGTGGATGTGAGGCTAGATTAAACATGCATGGTTTCTCAGCTCAATGCTATAACATTGACAAATTTTACTTAATTATACAGTATATTACCAATGGTACTGCATCTTAAATTTAGATACAAATACCAGTTAGACCACACACTCATTCTGAGTCTGAATTTATTATAAGTTATAAGGCTTAAATTGACTGTTAGGGTTTCAAATGGGTTATGACTGATATTTTAAAAAGAGTTTGCCATCTATAACATCCATTTTAGTAAGACCAAATTGTGACACTGCTCCCAATGGGCTTTTATTCATTGTTCTATGCACAGATGCTTCAGTGACTGTACTGAAGGCATGCCAATATTGTCGACATGGTGGTCCACCAAATTTTATAGTTCAGCTGGTTCATATGTAACCTTCATGTTCTGTTGAGACTGACTTTACTTTGGGGGTTTGGGTCTCAAAGACCCCAAGGCTGCACGTTACAATAAAATGAGTTTTACCCACGTTCTTCTTAAAATCTCCCTCTATTCTAACGAAAATCTAATAATTATAAATATTACGTAGGCTTCAACACTCCAGTGTGCAGACAAATTAAAAAATCTAAGCATACAAAAAATGTATAATTTTGTAATAAATAGAATTAAAATATTTATTTTATTTATAAATGGTGGGCATTTCATGAAAATGTTTATAATCAGCCCGTGTCAGCCTGCCTCTACAATGTTAAATGTATCTTTTGAGCTATAAAAAAAATGATTTGGGGTCAGACCCCAAAGACAACATGAGGGTTAAGAGGAGTAATGAAGCAAAAGAAAGCGATGGAGGAAGAGAGAAAGAATGAGCGGGTGATATAGCAGCTGATCAGACAGCTGATAATATATATTGTGTGCTCTTTGATGGCAGTGGCCACCAGTTCACCCGCTGCACGTGTGAAGTGGGCCGTTTCATTCTGAGTGCACTTGTTCCTCACAGATGCATCAGTATATTGTTTTAGGAAGTTGACACATAGATCTTTGGTTCTAACCGTTGGATTGAGAGCTTCTTTTCCCGGAAACTCTTTGAGGGTGCTTTACACACACAATAGATGGTAATTACTAAAAACTTGATGTTTTCACAACAATTGCATGCTGGTAGTTTGTTCTCCACTCACCCTTATAGCACAGTGATATCAGTGGAGTCTTCTTCCTGTCCTACATGTTAAATCAGCAAACAAGAAGCCGCTTGATTGATGTGGATGCGTTCATTATTACTAAACTATTTACTTATTTCAATAATTGCTGGATTATGCTATATGAATGATATGAACGATGAAAATGTAAACTGCCAAACAAAAATCTAATATAAACATGCTAAAAATAGTAAATAAACAATGAATCATCACTGTAAATTAGTAAAATCAAGATTTCTAAGTAAATCAGTGTGTATGTGGGACAGGTTTTAGTGTATTTTGGGAACATCCGCACAAAGACAGTAAAACCTGAAATAGCCTACAGTGAAAGCATCATTGAAAATGGTCTTAATTCAATCTTAAACTGCAAATATTAAAAAGAAAGAAAAAAAAACAGTCTGTGAGCATTGCAGGATGATAAGGGATGAAAAAAACTTCATTAGCTCTGTATAGAAGTAATAGATGTCAGGCAAAACAAACGTATTTCTGTATGTGTGTGTGTGTATGTGCAGCTGTTAGGTGTCATAGGAGCTCCAAGGTGGCACATCAGATGGCCTTTACAACACCTGCTCTTCAAAGCTTTCTCATCTTCTTCACCTCCTTTTAATCTGAACTTGACACCAAAGTACACCAGACAGCCACTTGAAATAGTGTACACTGTTGTGTGCTAGCATATGGATGTAACAGGATGTAAGGATCTAAAGACTTAAGCTGGTTGTTTTAAGAGCTGTCTGCATGAGAGTGAAAAATATTTTCTTGTATTAAATATTTAATAATATATGTAGCTTGTCGTATGCATAGAGTGCATGATTTATGCATAGTAAGTAATACATGGGGGGCTTTTACATTGTAGTGCACACTGATTGTATGGGTCATTCTTAGAAAACACTGCCATTTGCATCAGGACTTTTTAAGAAACAAAGAAAGTACATTTAATTTTAAGCCACACCATGTTGGTTTTGACCATTTCTGTAACCACTGTCGCCTTTTGGCTTGCTTAGTTGGGGACACATGATATTTGACAATAATATTGATTTGATTGCACAGACACTGTTGGATGAGAACTGCGCTGACGATACATTGCTGTTTTCTCCAGGGCTGTTTTACAGCAAAATTACATCACTGAAACATTATTTTCCTGTGTAATACTGTTAAGCTGGTTTGAAACCATCTGTATTGTATAAAGCACGATATAAATAAAGGTGGCTTGACTTGAAAGCTTAACTTTATGGAAATCACATTTTCTTGTCATATCAACCATAGTCATTACAGGACACCCAAAAATGTTAAACTTAAGCATGCAATTACAGAACATTGGAAATTGATATGTTATAATTTGAAAAGACAATTGAGTAAAGTTTGTTGCACACTTTATTTTATCAAAAGTTAGCACCACGCTATAACAAACAAATTGCACTGTTTACTAAAATGACTGTAACATCTTGGTCTGGTCTGGCAGGCCAAGATGTGTAATATGCTGAGCAACATTTGCTTTAAACTTTCTCATGTCAGTCAAGAACAGTTTTAAATGTATTTACTGCAGAAACAGCAGGAATAAGCCTGGGGTCTTTTGTCATGCATGTTTCACATCTCCCCCTGCCAGTCACCCAGATGGAGAAAGAGAAAGACTGAGACAGAGAGAGGATGAGGCAGGCCTGTGGTGCCAGACAGTATACAGGTCCACCAGTGGCAATGTGGATCCAGCTGGTAATGAGGTGGCAAATTGCTGCGTTAAAGCCTGACGAAAGAGAAAAAGAGAGCCCCTACTGAAAACTTCAGTCAGCCAATCAAAGGAAAAGCCCCTGAGGGCCTGACCTGGGAAGGTTCCCAATACGTCTCCTTCTGTCCAGAATGGGCAACAATGCTGAACAGTTTTTATTGATCACCCTGGAAGACTTTTCACTGACTTGTCAGCATTTGAAGAATTGTTGTCCTCTCTTTATTGGACAGATGTGTGGACAACACGGTCAAATCTACAGAGTGAGCACTAAATTCCTCACCTTGTCTCTATAAAGAGGATTTGAGGTTATTAAATCATTCACACCCTATTAAAAAGCTGATCTTCTTTCATACTAATATCCTTATGTGTTCCTTATTTTCTTGATTAGATAAAATTCTACACAAAAATGGGTGTACTTCACTGTAGACTTCCATTTACAACAAATTCATTAAAATGTCTCAATATGTGAAGAATAGCAATGGGGATAAATAGAGGAACAAGTCAAACATTCAAACCTACTGATATTAACTGATAAACTTCTATAAAGTGTCACCTAAAGCATGTAAAATACCATTCTCTGTCTGTAATTATTTAGGTAGCGCCAACATTTGAATGAAAGCCACAGACGTTAGAGCTAGATCACGCTTAATCATAAAAATGGTTTATGATGCCCAAAGTGTATTATTATCGCATTACTCTAGCCACCACTCAAATGCTCAATCAACGGCAATTGCATTGTGTGTGCACAATAAACAAGTCAGCCTTGCAATTAGTGCAACACAGCGTGGTTAAGGAATACACACATTTAACAGCTAAAACAAAGCCAGAGCTATGGGTTTTGTGTATTGTGAGCTCACCAAAGCCACTTGAATCTTTCATTACGTGATTAAGGGGCCTGCCTTGATCCCTCTCCAATTGAGTTGTCTCTTTCATTCTGGAGGCCTAATTGGAGTCAGAGTGATTTAAGCAGATTTAACAAGGTCACTATTTAATGTTGTAGATTTGTGTTCATATTTTAGAACATAAGGGCGCAAGCTGTGCTTGTGACGACCTGGGCATGAATTTCTGGTAAAGCATTTGCCTCTATATGAGACAAATCCCCCCATCATTAATTTGGGTTCTTGTAAATGAAATAATGTTGCTTTAACTGCATTTTCCTAATTGTAAGCAGATATTTTATGAGAGAGCAGTGTCAGACGCAAAGCGACATGAGTTGCTTTTCAACTATGCACATTGCATTTTTGCTGTGAGCACAATGGCGAATCATAATTATGGTAAGCGAACAGGACAGTGAAATATTTAAGGGAATTACTTGAAAAGAACAGACCAATTTTCATTAAAAAAATAAAATAATAAACTTTTTACTATCAGAATCCCGTGTGAAAAATACTTTCAATTGCAACGGGCTGGAATAAGCAAACCCTCAATGGAAGCTTTGCAGACTAATCTAATCCCAGTCGCCCCTTTATTTGGGGCAAGAGTGACAAATCTGTGTGGGCTTCCATGGGCTGGAGCAGAGGTGGCCAACTCCTGCCTCTTCTGATTAAAAAATGTTGTCATTAAGAATAAACAGGCCAACTCAGAAAGGACTCTCTAATTGTTATTATCTTTCAATGGGGCCATTAAAGCAGGAGTAATCAAAGGGGTCAGGCGCCGATGGAATGCAAGGTGCCTACATCAATGGGAGCGCGCTCAGCGACTGTAGAGGTGGGCGCAAAAGGGGCACCCTATGATGTCACTCAGCCCCCAGCGAGCTTTCTCATGGGAAAAGTAACACTTTGCTCGGCTCGCCATAAAAGAGAGAACGAGCCATAACAGTAACAAGTGCAACTGGTGGGGCCGTTTGATGTGAACATGTTATCTGTCCCCTTGGCTTTTTTGTTTTCTATTCAGAGCATAAACGTGATCATTGAAGTGGTCTGCTCCATCTTCTCCAGGCACAAAAGTCTTTCACTAATTGCTGCCACATCAAATAAGTAGGAACAAGGAAAAATGGGAGCCTCGCAACTGCCGGAAAAAAAGCGGAGCGTTCCTCAAAGCTGGTTGGACTTTTTTGTGTGATCTGCCATCAAAGATTGCGCTGCTGGTTCGAGGAGGTTGTGGAGGGCAGCCGAAGGGTAGGGGGTGGTTATCACACAGGAAAGACCTCTTCACAGATTAGTTCTGCATCGGCAGCCATTTGCTATTCGATTTGGAAGCGACCAATCCAGTGGCTGCCCTCTCATTGTCTTCTTGCGACGAGCAGGAACAGTGGCCTGCGAGCCGGGGAACAAAAGCTAGGACCAATGGAACCCCATGTGTATTCAAAGTGTAACTCCTCTCCTTGCCGTCACGGCCCAGTGATATGAGTGTCTTGGGCCCCTGGCCCGCACCACACAGAGCAAGAAAAAGCTGTCAATTCAGGGACCCTTTCAAAGGCGCATCACTTTTGTGCAAACAGGCCCTGAAAGTCACAGTCCATATACTTCCCAAAGCATGCTCCCAGTTAAAAAGCCATTGACTATCTTTGGATCAAATGTGATTTGTCTCGACCCCCCTCTGCAACCTCCACCTCCTTCTCCTTCTCTTTTTGACCCTTGGCATTCTTGTTTCCCAATTGTGTCGTCTTTGTTGAGGTTCTGTTGGAAGTGGAGATTAATGGGGGAAGGGGAGAAGAAGCCGTTTCTGCCCAGGAAACCGGTCGCGATCGCCACTCGGGATCTCTCATTGGATCTTGTCAAGGTCACGACCTGCCGGTATGCGCTGGTGGCCGCAGAGTGAACGGTGCCACTTTTATCCGTGCTGGCGGGTTAGGGAGCCCTTTGCTTTGAAAGTAGGAAGATAACCGTATCTGATGAACGCAATCCAATCCTTCACCACAGCTCAAATTATATCAGAGCGCCATGCATTGTTGTCCTTCACAGATAAGTAAGCTGTTTGGTTGCTGTTCGTGCACGGAAGGGAATTTGCTGTCGTAAATTACTTCTTGGGAACTTTACCCCGTCCACATTAGTGCTCAAAACAAGTCACTATTGATAACACTTGTCTCAGATGACCACATTAGATCAGCATATGTTCTCCGAAAGGTGGTAAGTTACAATGATCAGAGGGCCACCGGCAGCCACTTAGACATGATGATACACTGTAAGCTCGAGCAAGAGGCTGGCTGCACTTTTTTATTCCTACTGAACTTCAGTCTCTAAATATAAACACTGTAAATATTCCACTGATGTGGCTAAGCGTTGAAATGTCTGACTGCCGTAATGACCAACGTTTCAATGAGTGAAGGAATATAATATTAGGGCTTGAGTGCTTGTGAAATTCCCCATAATTTTTATGCTTCTGATTATTTTATTTTTATTTATTTTTTAACAGTGGATGGCTCCTACCGTTACACTTCATCTAGAGATTGTGAAACTCCTGCTTGTGCCACTACGTCTAGTTGACCTTTCTGCTGCTTTAAGATTCATCTTAATCTTGCAAATTCATATGCTGTGCATGAGACAGATCATGAGCATGCAGGCAGGCCCCTTACTGCTAAAAATATTTGACGGAGGCCTCGTAGGCTCTGTCAGAAGGCCATGGTGTTTGTGAATTGAGGTCTAAAAATACTTATTATACTCCTGGGGATCTTATCCTTAGCTTGCAGTGGCAAGATTGAAAGGCTGGACTCTTAAGAGGAAATTATCCAGGTGTATAGCAAGAAATACCACTTAACTGGCTAGGGCAACCCTGGCATGTGCTCAGTTTTCAGCCTTTATGTGTATAATCCATTGATCATGAAATAGCATGGATGTTTTCACACATGCACACTATGGCTGATTTTTGACCTGAAAAGTGACAGCATAGAGTTTTATCTTTCTGGATCTTCTGGCCTCTTCACATATGATTTTTTTATGTTTTGTATGCTTCATTTAATTTTCCTCCCTACGTTTTTAGATTCAACGGCCAGACACCCCTGACCTATAGTGGATTTTTTTACATTTAGTGCAGTCAATTCCATATGTATACACAAACTAAATTTGGCTATGTAAACAGTTTGTGCATACTCTGCTGATGACAAATTTTACATAATGAATTATGCATGGGATTAAGCATTCGACTGACACTAGACATGGCTCAGGTCCTTTCTTCAATGTAAATCTACTGGACATACAGTCTTGTTCAAAATAATAGCAGTACAATGTGACTAACCAGAATAATCAAGGTTTTTCGTATATTTTTTTATTGCTACGTGGCAAACAAGTTACCAGTAGGTTCAGTAGATTCTCAGAAAACAAATGAGACCCAGCATTCATGATATGCACGCTCTTAAGGCTGTGCAATTGGGCAATTAGTTGAATTAGTTGAAAGGGGTGTGTTCAAAAAAATAGCAGTGTGGCATTCAATCACTGAGGTCATCAATTTTGTGAAGAAACAGGTGTGAATCAGGTGGCCCCTATTTAAGGATGAAGCCAACACTTGTTGAACATGCATTTGAAAGCTGAGGAAAATGGGTCGTTCAAGACATTGTTCAGAAGAACAGCGTACTTTGATTAAAAAGTTGATTAGAGAGGGGAAAACCTATAAAGAGGTGCAAAAAATGATAGGCTGTTCAGCTAAAATGATCTCCAATGCCTTAAAATGGAGAGCAAAACCAGAGAGACGTGGAAGAAAGCGGAAGACAACCATCAAAATGGATAGAAGAATAACCAGAATGGCAAAGGCTCAGCCAATGATCACCTCCAGGATGATCAAAGACAGTCTGGAGTTACCTGTAAGTACTGTGACAGTTAGAAGACGTCTGTGTGAAGCTAATCTATTTTCAAGAATCCCCCGCAAAGTCCCTCTGTTAAAAAAAAGGCATGTGCAGAAGAGGTTACAATTTGCCAAAGAACACATCAACTGGCCTAAAGAGAAATGGAGGAACATTTTGTGGACTGATGAGAGTAAAATTGTTCTTTTTGGGTCCAAGGGCCACAGGCAGTTTGTGAGACGACCCCCAAACTCTGAATTCAAGCCACAGTACACAGTGAAGACAGTGAAGCATGGAGGTGCAAGCATCATGATATGGGCATGTTTCTCCTACTATGGTGTTGGGCCTATTTATCGCATACCAGGGGTCATGGATCAGTTTGCATATGTTAAAATACTTGAAGAGGTCATGTTGCCCTATGCTGAAGAGGACATGCCCTTGAAATGGTTGTTTCAACAAGACAATGACCCAAAACACACTAGTAAACGGCAAAGTCTTGGTTCCAAACCAACAAAATTAATGTTATGGAGTGGCCAGCCCAATCTCCAGACCTTAATCCAATTGAGAACTTGTGGGGTGATATCAAAAATGCTGTTTCTGAAGCAAAACCAAGAAATGTGAATGAATTGTGGAATGTTGTTAAAGAATCATGGAGTGGAATAACAGCTGAGAGGTGCCACAAGTTGGTTGACTCCATGCCACACAGATGTCAAGCAGTTTTAAAAAACTGTGGTCATACAACTAAATATTAGTTTAGTGATTCACAGGATTGCTAAATCCCAGAAAAAAAAATGTTTGTACAAAATAGTTTTGAGTTTGTACAGTCAAAGGTAGACACTGCTATTTTTTTGAACACATCCCTTTCAACTAATTGCCCAATTGCACATCCTTAAGAGCGTGCATATCATCAATGCTGGGTCTCATTTGTTTTCTGACAATCTACTGAACCTACTGGTAACTTGTTTGCCACGTAGCAATAAAAAATATACTAAAAACCTTGATTATTCTGGTTAGTCACATTGTACTGCTATTATTTTGAACAAGACTGTATAAAAGTAACAGCGCACCTCTCCTCCACAACCTGTGAGTTGTGTTTCAAACCAACGTTTCATCCTTAGGGTTCAAGTGTGAGTATGAGCAACAGCAACAGTGATGCTTGCCTTAGAAAACTTTAATAACTAATGAGCAGATCACAGCCAGTATCTTGTGCAATACATTATTTCTGCCTTATTTTTATGCTACAATGAATAAAATGAATCATAGCCAACACCTTGATTATAAATCTGGAATCCTTATAATCACCCACCAGAGATTCTAATCTGCACAATCTGCTTTCAGACTAATTCCTTTAAATTTCCTACTGATCCCCCTGAAATCTGTCGTTCTTGAGAACATGGACATGGATTATTTACTGTGTCATGGCCTCAACGAGGCATAGTGTGTGTCTCCTGGGTCTGCAGTCGGGATTAGGTGTGTGATAATCTCTTTGTTTAGAACAGGCTTTGTCATTTGATTTGGGATTTTCTGGGACAAAAAGCAACAAGGATGAGGGGATGAGGTGAGTGGCCTTTTGTCAAAATAATGGGAAAATCCAGATTTGCTTAGTGCTGTAAAAATGTTTACTCAGCGGAATTAAGAGTATATCCCCGTGTTTGCGCTTGTCAAGTGAAAAGCATACAGAGATTGTCGTTATAAGGTTGAGACGACAGCAAACAGCCTCCAGCTGAGAATTTTGAATGAAATCATTTTTTATGAATTTGTTATTATTCAAAGATAAAAGGGCTTTACCAATCAATTTAAGTCTGCCTGTTTTACGACCCTATTCTTCTAATCCGAACATATAAGAAACATTGTTGTTCCCCTACAACATAAGCATCGCTTCTATTTAAGACAGAGGGCCTGAACTCAATTTAAGGACCTTTTGTTGGTATTACCTGAGAAAGCAGTGGAGGGTCTGTTGGGCAAGACCACCATGCAGCATATCGCCTCCCAGCAGTCGGCTGGGGGACTATTGATGGGAGGCAGGGGGTCATATTCTCTTTTAGTCTGGGAGTTAGCGCTCTGCCACCAGGAGGGAGGCCTGGCCACAGTGGGGAAAAAATATCCCAAATCCCCGAACACTAACTTGCACAGCTGGGTAGAGGCAGAGAGACAGTGGCTGAAAAGCAGATTCAGTCAGCCTACAAACTCCCCCGATCACTCAGCCCACCTCCCAAGACCCATTCAGAGCAGGGAGAGAGAGGCAGACAGACATGGAGGGCACCGGATAACGGGTCGCACAAGATCATTCACTTCAAATCTACCCACACCAAACAGTATTGAGCAAAACAATGCAACACATCATTAATGCTGCTGCTATGTATTACTCCAAATCTGTGTTAACTGTAAAACAGATGCAGAGTCTGGTGGGACGTCCCCTTGTGAACATTTCTTGAGGCTGGCACGGGGTAGTACAGAGGTACAGAGGCTCACAAAGGGTTAAAAGTTCCCCTTCAGAGGACATCTGAGTCGAAGGGGTTCTCAGTGTCGATAATTTGTCTAGAATAACTGCTGTGAACCGCTTGCCTTTAAAAAGAGAAAAAGAAAGCAAATGAAAACCTTTTGCCCAAACCCACATTGCTGTAGGTCTATGCTGAATGAGCACTTCAGAGTTCTTAAAGAGCTCTTGCTGTCAGAATGGAATTTGGAGTGACCACAGAACAGTCGTCCACCCCTTGAATGTCTCTCTCATATTCTGTTTCATCTGTTTATACACTTTTTCAAAAAGTTGTCAATTAAAATCACATGAATAACTATCTGCTAAGGCAATAATGCAGTCATGTAATTACTGTAAATCCTTATAAAGTTGGCCACAGGTTAAAAAATAAATGAATAATACATTTATATTAAAATTTAATTGTTTTATGTTATTTAACTTATGTTTATGCAAGTAAATGTCCTTCATTAACACTGACAATGTTCAAGTATGCATCATTAACTGTCAAGGAGCCTTGATCTAGAGAATAAGAAGGCTTTGATGTTAAGATGTATTCTCATTTGGTCAGAGGTCCACTATTTCTGGGATCAGTTTTGACATATTGATGATTAAAGTGTTTCTTCTTATTAGACTAGATGAGTTCATAAAGAAGGGTGTAAAATCTCCCTCTTGCTTTATTTTATGTTGAACTCGTTGGTCTGATCTTTAGGGAAGTATTTGATCTCTGGACCTGTGTTTCATCTGTGACAGGTCGTCCAGTGATCATTTTCCTGAGAACTTTGGCAGATAGTGACATCTAGTGGTTCAAGCCTTTCAATTTAGAAGAAAACTGTGTGGATCATTTGATGTAAAGACTGTTAAACGCTTTATAAATTCTCTGTACTGTTGAATTATTTATGGTTTTCTTCTTGAAAGAAAATCAGATCTCTATATGAATTTTCTAAAATATAGATTTATATGACTGTAATACATTATTATATAACATGCATATTTGTGTCCATAAAATATTATAGCCTGAATGTGAGAAAGTAATTATTTGGAAAACACTTGATGGAGCTTATGAATTTAAAATATTGAGTACATTTTGATGGATTGCCAATGTACCAGCAGTGTAATACCTGAGAGAACTGGGATTGTTCTATGAAAGCCAGTTCCAGTAATGACAGAACGTTTTGAATCTATTTTGATTCGGTTTTCAGCATCTTTATATATTGAAAATCAAAGACAGGTGGGGCTTTGAAAGACTGCCAATAAAGCTAGACAGGGATTGTCAACAAAAAAAGTATTCAGTGACGCACAAGAAGTATAGCTGCTAAGAAAAGTTGGACACAAATGTCAAATGTTGCAAATGTTTCTTGTGAGCAACTATCTGCAGAATATTTTCTTTTTTTTAATGTTGAATACCAATATGTTGTTGTCTTTAATTATGTTTTCAATGTGGGCTCAGTTTTTCACTTGGCCTGCTACAAATAAATTTTACAATAACTTCTTCAAATCCTTTTAGATAAACTGTCATGTTACTGCATGTTAGTTCAGGACTATGTTCAATTTGCATATATCACATCATCCTGGCTTTAATCCTAAAATAGGCATCTGTCTGCTGTTTCATGGCAAAATGTGTCTGGAGGGGTTTGCAGCAGCGCTCAGCTGTCAGCAATGACGTCACTCCAATTGTTTAGTGCGTCACGAGTCCTTTAGCATAACGTATGAACTCAAGTGAATTAAATATAACAGTCTTATATAAGAGAATGTTTCTCTTTGCCACCCTGTGTGACATTAGAAGTTGTTGCCAAAGGGTCGATTCAGTTTTTTCCCTGTTTGTTTTCAGACCGCATGCTGGTTTTTCAGGTCATTCTGATGTCATAGAAACTACAGCGCCACTCCACTGAAGTTCACACATGACCCCGTGCTGAGGTCAGCACTCGAGGTTTGTACATTGGGTTGGTCTCTGCCCTGCATAATCTACACCTGTGTCAATGCAGTTCCACATGTGGTTGATTCAAAAATTAAAACAGAACTTGATATATAATATAATCGCGACACAAAAGTACAGTTAGGCCCATATATATTTGGACACTGACACAATTTTCATAATTTTGGCCCTGTATGCCACCAGAACAGAACTAATTCAATTTGTCCAGTTAATTATGGTCCCTTGAAAAAGGGGGTAGGTACATTTTAAATTGCTTTAATCCCTTAATCATTCCTCCAATTTAATGAGAATTAAAGTTCAGAGTGTGCACTTTAAGCCCATACTGATTGTAGAATTGTAATTTGAATGTGTTTTGGTCAGCAGCTTAAATAATAAAAATTGTGCCTTTGTCCAAATATATATGGACCTAACTGTGTATTGCATTTGTGTGTATTATGTGTGTTGTATTAACACATTAAAGAAACCCTAAAGAAGTGTTGAATGGATGTACTTTTTTGGCCTTAAAATCTTAACCACCCTTCACTGCCATTATAAAGCTTTGAAGAGCTGGGACATTTTTTTATATAATTCCGATTGCATTCGTCTGAAAGAATAAAGTCATATACACCTGGGATGGCTTGAGGGTGATTAAAACACGGGGGAATTTTAATTCTGAATCATCATCTAAAGTGGACCAAACAGACCTACTTTTTTATTTTATACATGCCACAGGTTTGTTTGAAAAAGTTGATAATAGATGTTCATGAATAAGCTCATCCAAAAACTGCCGAATTCCATAATGGTATACAAAAAAACACTAGAAAAATGAGTGGAAATATCGGTAGACTTTCTGCCTTTTCAAAAGTAATGAGCATAAGTAAATTTTGAGTATATTTCAAAGATTTATTTCCACTAACTTAGCAAATCAATCAATTATTCCTTCTACTCCTTGGTGGTCTGTTATAATATGTAATCCGACCTTAACTTCCAGAATTTGTGTAAAGCAAGACAATCAAACTAGAGTTTGTCATCAAGATTTTTGTTTGCAATATGCATCAGACAGTCAGTGAACTGAAATGTGGGCATGCCATTTGTTGGGATGATTATTAGCCTACTCATTTTATCTTCATTAATCCCTGTCATATTGGATTGTATTTTATTGCACAATAAATTCATTATGAAGAATGTAATAATTAAGGTCTTGAAAAATGGTGACCAAAAGAATGTTTGTTTGATGTTGCTTCCAGGCCAATAGGTGTCAGAATAAAGTCCGAGGCCACTGTTGTATTCTTGAGCAAAATATGCACAAAAAGTTACTTCCAAGCAATAAAAGTTGTCATAAAACACTGAAGTTGCTCTACTCACTAGCACTGACTCATTTGTTTATTGTTGGATTTGAAATAATCCACAATAGCAGACAGGTTAACTTAAGCAGAGCTGACCTGTTGCTAAATAAGTGTAAAAGATGATGCACTGCACAGCAGGCCATCTGTAGCACTACAAATGAGGTCGGCTCCCAACCGCAATGTGTACCTGCGCAGCTCTGTGTGGGTGGTGAGAAAGTCACACACCCCAATCGTTCCATATCTAACAACCAGAGACAGAAGAACCTGCTACGTCCTCGCCATGTGGTTTGTCTAGATGGGTTCCCTGCACTGCGGAGATCCACAGCTGGGGTTCCACAATCTCCCCTTTGCTTTTCCCAGTGGGCTCTCCTTTGCGTCAGAGATGGTGGCATGCTGGTCCATGGGGGTCCAGCTCCATAAGGACAGTGACAACTACAGAGGTCGCTCTCAACGGGGGCCTTACACTGAGTCATTGCTCAAGTATAACATTTGACCAACGACTAGAGTTTCACCCAAACAATAGAAAGGTTACTGCTCAAAGTAATTCCCTCCACTGAGACCTGACCATAACGAATCATGACAGTTTCCCAAAGGAAATAACTCTTCTTTATGAGACCGGTCTATGTGTAAGACATCGACCCTTGGACTACTGATTGTGTTCATGACGGATGTCAGGAGACGCAGGAATTGTTTAAGCAACCTATGGTAGTCTAAGTAATCTGTTTATGTGTAAAGTGATTAATTTATCTACTATATAATAAATCTGATATTGTGTATTGTAACTGTTGGCTCTTTGATTAATTGCTTTGTTCATCTTTTCTAAGTCGCAATTAGCATCTATTACTCTATTATGTGCTTTACACATCCAAAACCTATAGTTTAAAGAGGTTTAATATGCAGCTCGAACAAGTACTAGGCTACAAAATAAGAAATGTCTGCCACATGGATGATATCTAATGGACAAAAGACCCACAGAGTTAAGGTAACACTTACCGATTATTCGACCGGTTTTCGTGGTAATATTCTGTCAAAAAAAAAATATCTGACGCAGATTAATCTACATTTTCAAGATTATAACACGGATTCGGTGTGTTGACTAACACATTGCATATGAGCGGCGCAACAAAATATGGTCGCACATAGCAAACAGACTTTTCAAAAAAAATTAGCAACAACAGCGCCCTAGCAACAACCAATAGCGTTCTAGCATCATGGCCGCAACTTAAACGGACAAGAATTGTTTTCTTTTTCAAATAAAGTAAAACCTAGCTGTGACCATCTTTATTTTTACTCATAGTCTATATGTATGAAAGTTATTACAAATTTTAAGATAGATATACCATTGTGAAGCGTCCAGCACTGTCTGAATACAATTTTGAAAAGGCTAGAATATTGACATCTCACACACACACAGAAATGCATCTACATGAAGTAGCTAATACTGATGAAGGACATAAACCGGATATACTCGAGAGGGACTCTTCTAATTCAGCACGTGCGCTGACACCGAGCAAATAAACACTCACAAGAACATTGCATAATTGGATACACAATATTTCCTGATATGTTGATGCATGATAGGAGCCACCTGTTCATTTATCTGAAGCAAGTGCTCAGGTGCAGCTCTCATTTGTACAGCTGTGTGTGCTGGAGACAGGCCAGTGATCTGAAGCCACGTCAATACACTCATCACACGTGAGTTTTCCACTGACCTCTGGCAGATTATTCAGTCGTGACCTGTTATGTGAGCACAGAGATGACACAATATGACTTTTTAAATCCTAAAATCAAAAAAAAAAAAAAGATTGCTGAATGACTGAATGATAATTGAATTTTAATTCAGTTGCTATCAAACTGGATTATTTACATGTATTTACAGGTGCACTGTTAACTTTGATACATCTTACCCCTAAAGTATGGAAGCTGTTTTGGTTTTTTAACTCACATTGTGACTTTATATTTTGCAGTATGATTTTATTTCTCATAAGTTTATTTTTAATAGTAATACCTAAAAATAAAATAATAAACAAACCCAAATATATTTATTTTAATGTGTTAAAAGCAATACTGAAATATTTGATTTTTTTAAATTTTTTTATTGTAAAATGTAACTTTCTTGTTTTATTGTGAGTTTAATAGAAGAAACAATACTATAATTGGGAGGTTTAAAGTCACATTTATGAGAAATACAGTCAGTTATTTCAGTGTTGCTTTTAATATTAGTTTTTAACATTAAAAACAAATATGATATTTGGCTTTTTATTTATTTTTTTATTTTTAGGTTTTATTATTAATAATATTTTTGCAAGAAATAAAATCATACTGCAAAAGTAGATAATAATATTACCTCTACAAAAAAAATGAACAGTTAAAAAAATAAAAAAGTAAAGTTTTAAATTAAAGCCGTATTTTGCTTGGAGCCTGATATAGACTCTCTTGTTGAGCCCACACTTCTAATAAATGCCTCAGTAACTATGCTTTGGTTATATTTCACACAAAAATGTTGATGTGGTATAATGACTTTTGTTTTATCCTGTTCACACATATTCCATTAGATTAAAGGGGGGTATTTTTACCCTCCCAGCTGTTTACGGTGTCTAGCTTCTGAAGCGCTCCAGCTGATCATACAAGGTTTATAGCTGGCAAAGGTTCATAACGACATGTGAAATCTGAGATCTGAAAACTTTGGTCATTGTCCTGCTGGAGATCCAGTCTGTAGTCTTCTAACAGCTGAGCTAACACAGACTCGGGCCGGCTGCAGCTAGCGCCCTTGAAATGCCTATGGCCTCAATGGGTTCAAAGCCACTATGGGGGATTCTAGGAAGTACTGACGTAAATACTAAAAAGTGTACTATAGTATTGCAATAATGAGCATTAAGAAGCAGGATAGACTGTATAATTAAGAAAATGATTCTGTAGGCTATACATGTCCCAACTGCCACTATAATATGTTGACATCTAAAAATATGGATGAGAAGATCAATATTTTCAATGATGGTAAATTTGATTAATGGGCGACACAAAGTCATGATGAATTATAATTGATGAAAATAAAAATCTATTTTATCTTCTTATGTTCCTTCTTCTTTTTCTCAATGATAAATTAGCTTTTATTAAAACACGAGTTCCACCAAAAACTCTAAATAAATCATTTCAATAATTTCAAAAATTCTAATTTATTTTTAAACTTGGAGTACTGAAGTCATTAATTGCCACCATTAAAAAAAGACAAAGCACAACACAATTACTGAAATGTACTATATATATATATATATATATATATATATATATATATATATATAGACACACACACGCACACATACATGCATATATATACACACACACACACACACACACACATACATATATATATATATATATATATATATATATATATATACAGTATATACACACACACACATATATATATATATATATATATACATACATACATACACACACACACATATACATATATATAAAAATTCTAATTCAAAATTAACTACCAATCAATAAAACTAACAAAAACTATAATGGTACATCAATTACACTCCCCTTAATATTATTAATGTGGCTGGTCAGTTCAGTGAGTTTAACATGACACCTTGTGGTAACTCAAATCATTTCATCCTTTTATTGTCCATTCATTGAACATCAAAGCTGTGATTTAGATGTGTTGAGCTTATATATGTCATAAAATACAAGAATCACTTGATTTAATATTTTATGCAACAAAATCCACAACATTAGTATGTGGTTTAAGTCTCGGGGGAGTGAAGGGGGTAATGTATATTTACACCTTTATTTATGTCTCCCTTCAGCAGCCATATGCTTTAGGTTAGAAGTGAAACTTAGCTCTGGTAGGAAGAGAACTGGAGTCTGGAGGAAACAGTTAACTGCTTCCCCTAGTCTGACACATGGATCCTCTTTCTAGTGGTTTGAGAGACAACAGACCTGTGGATCCCATCGCCGAGATGGTTCAGAATCAATATGAATGCTTCCAATTAAAGCAGGAAATAATGAAACAATAAGGGCCCTTTACACACCACCGACTGTTACTCGTTCATGCACTCTGGTTTAGTGTGCTGTTCTTACAATAAGAACATTGTGACCGGGTCAAACCAGACGTATATGCCACAGCAAAACATAAATGTTCATATAAGAGTACGGTGGCAGCACTATGATTCAGTGCATCTTGACACATGGATAAGATGGTACATTCTTTAAAAAAATTACATTCAGAAACATACAAATCAATATATGAAAGAATATTCATAGACATCAGTAATTCACTGTCATATTTAATTCAAGATGTGTATTTTCCACATTCACTGTATTTCACCAAGAACATGCTTAACCTTTAAGTCATTTTCACCTATTAAACTGCATTCTTAAAAAAGTTAAAATCCTTAAAGTGTTTTTTATGTGTGTTTTTTTTTTTACAGCCCTGTCCCTTATTCCTTAAGTAATCATTTAAAAAACATTTGGTAAACCGTCTTAGATAATTAGCTGATTTGAGGTAGGGCTGGTATGTTATATGGCACATTAAAAAATCTATACCTGAGCCAGAAGGTAATTACAGAGTAAAAGGCACTAGTGGGGTAAAAAGGGCAGTGTCTTAAAAATCTTTGACTACATCAACGCATCCCTTAAATAAATAAAGGCGAAAGATGTTTCTTGACTCATTTGAAATAGAAACAAGACACAACAACAGCCGACTGGGAACATTTAAAAAAACTTGACATAAAAGGCTACAGTGTCTATTGGAGTGGCTGTTTCCGTTTTAGTCTTTAACCATAGCAAGGCATGAAGCATGATTGGTCTGGATGAACTGTGATTGGTCCACATGATTGCACCATTTATAAACTGTATTGCTTTTGATACGAGTTTTCACATTTGTAAGAATAATGAATCCGGCACATCTTTCACTTATATTAGCGCGTTCTTCTCCAGTAAACAACAGCTACAATGAATGCCATCGCAGCGATGCACGACACAGTACGCCATCTTGACACGCTGCGGAAAATGCCCTCCTGCAACACAAGGTAGAGAAAGCATTAGAGACACCCTGCACACAAACACATTCTACAGACTTTGAATGACATCTTCTCTAAACGTGTGCTTCCAAGCATAGTTTCTTGTTAGTATGCAATGGTCTTACATAAGAAAGCTGCTGAATGAATCAACTGAATGTATACTGGGGTTAAGAGTTAACACTGATTAAGGAATCATATACATGCTCAAACATCTTCATTGGATAATACATCACACCCAGTTGTTGATAAGTGTCTCGATCGGTGTAAAGGAAGTAAAGAGGCATTATCTAGATTTTATGATTTGCTACAATCCTTTACTTCTCCCTCTACAAGTCTTCTTAAGGAAGAATGAGAGAAAGAATTAGGAGTGGAAATTTCTGAGGAAATGTGGTGGACGACAAGTTTAAAGGATATTAACCAATGTTCTATCAATTCTTGACATTGCCTTGTCCAGTTTAAAGTCATTCACAGACTACATTATATAAAATATAAGCTTCACAGAATTTTCAAAAATGTTTCAGCTCTTTGTGACAAATATAAACCAGTAGATGCTAATTTTCTCATAATTTTATTTTCTGCTCCAAGATACAGAGTTGTTGGAAATACATTTTTGATGTGCTCTCAGAGATTTTTAAGGTGCAACTGCAGCCAGATCCGACACTTTTCTGAACGTATGCATTCATTATGAGGAACACAACCCAGACTGTAAGCTATGACTTGGAGAGTTGATTTCTTCTTTACATTTGGAACAAATTAAGTATTGTTTTGATAGTGGACTTTTTGACTTTTAAGAGCTGTAAGCTCCAATCATCAAAATTAAAACAAAACAAAAACGTTTGAAATACTTTACATTTAATGGATCTAAAATGCATGAAAGTTTAATTTTTTTACATAATTTTGTAATTTTTGTAATTTTTTTACATCTGGGCAGCGATGTTCTTTTAGAAGAGCAGTGGTTTTCTCCGTGCAACACCATGGATGTTCAGTGTTCTCCTAATGATTGACTCATGAATATTAACTCTAGCCCAATGTGAGAAAGGCCTTTGGTTGCTTAGCAGTTACCATGGGGTCCTTTGCAAACTCGTGGACTATTACACAACTTGTTTTGAAGTGATCTTTGTTGGTGGACCACTCCAGGGGAGGGTAACAGTGGTCCTGAATTTCCTCCAATCAGTCTGACAGTGGATTTGTTTTGTCCAAACGCTAGAGTTGACTTTATAAACTTTTCTTTTTCTGAGGTCCTCAAAGATCTCCTTTATTTTGTGCCATGATTCACTTACAAAAACACGATCAGACTTTGATAGATCCATTATAAATAAAACAGGAGGGCCACAGCTCTTCACAGTTTAACTCCAACCCTATTTAAACACGCCTGATATAACTAATCAAAGTCTTCAGTATCAATAGAAACTTCCAAGTTGATATGATTTGGGGCTGGTTGAAGCTAAACTCTGCAGAGCTGTGGTGCTCCAGAAATTGACCACTGTTCAGGGTTCACACATGTTCAAGCAGCACTGTATATTATAGTAAACGTAGTTTGGAGTTATTCATTCATATGTGGTTATACTGATTCAAACAAACAACTTTCTGGTTACAAGTCTGAATCTCTAACTTAACCATTAGGCCATAACTGCCTAACGGTTATACATGACTTGTGGCACATTCCCCTGCAGTACAATACTGTAAGCAGCAGGTGCCTGATCTATCTCAAATCCCCAAAAACCAGGGTCAAACATACAAGCATCCCTTCTCCTCCCTGGCTGGGTTTGCATTCTTCAGGCTCATGCTGTAGCTCTTAGCTCACTCTAAATAGTCACATGCTCACTGTATTCCAGTTCTCAGGGCCACAGTATGCTCCATGACGCCTGAATGTTTGAAGTCTAAACCCAGCACCCCACATTCTTCTTCCTTTATGATCATATGTGTGCTATTAAACTTGAGTGGCCCCAGGAACTGCAGCCAGCCTGGTGGAGCTCTGCAGCACACATGCAAATCACATCTTACTAAAGTATGACATCAACTCTTACATGAGATGTGAAAAGCAAAAATTGGCATTCTTGATGTGCAATTTAGAAAGACAGATTAGATCATTACAGATGATATCTAGCTGCATGCCACACTGGGTCAGTGTGTTTGTGTGCCTGGATGTTACTAGACAGGATGTGTCTGGGTTTGTGCTTATGAACTTCCTGGCTCGAGTGGGTGCGTCTCTCTGTGTGTGGTGGCTCATGTCTGGCTCGACCTGTGTGGCTCCACATGGGTGGCCAGACAGCACACACAAAAACAGCAACTTACCCATCCTCCTTGCTGTCTGATCCAGGCAGAAATGTTTTCCCTGATAAACTGTAAAACCCAGCTAATGATCCTCTTGATAATGTCAAAGTGGTTCTGAGTCAGAGCCTGAAGAAATGAAAGGAAATCATGTTTTTATACATCGATATTATCCACAACACATTGCATAATAAACTTGAATTATCAAAACAACATGATGACTTCGCATTTACTCAATCATTCATGCAATACCACTTTGGCAGCTTGATTGAAGAACAAATGGTGAGGAAGTATTTTCACATTTTTCATTAAAATAATTGAAGATAAAGTAATGAATACTCAAATTTGGTTTAAAATAAGAGGTGAAATGAGAGTTTACCTGGTAAATGAGCCTATATGCGAGGTGAAACAGAGCCACCACACGTCCCCAGTTAATGCCATCCTCGAAGATGCTCCTGGCCACAGTCATGAAGACGTCCTGAGCACAGTTTGATTCCACAGAGCTGATGAGACTGTGAGGGGAAAAAGTAGTAAGTTATGGTCTCCCCAAACTTTTCAGCCATACATCTTGCATAAAATGCCAACCATATGCACCAGTTTTTCCAATTCAAAATCTAGCTGTGACAAAGTTATATTGCTCTATACTGTATACTCTTCAGTATTACTGGTTTTGTCAGGTTTTGAAATTTCACACTTTCACCCTTTAATAACAGCTTTGTACAGATCCAGTTATGCTGAAGTATTCTGAACAATATATCAAAAAAAAAAAAAAAAAATAGAGCATCTTTTCTGCACACCAGTTAATGGGTTCATCGTCACTGTTCAAATTTTTCCTCACACTGAAAAGAAACCCAGCTTGGAAATGTCTATCCACATGCATATTTAATGAGCCAAGGACAAAGAGAGTTTATTATTGGTTGTGTTTTGCTACACAACCCACAGCACTGTTTTACACTGTATTACTTTGGTAACCCAGGAATAAATGCAGTGCAAAAAAGCCCTTATTATGAAATTCATAAAAGTTTGGTGTGTGAGCTTTTATGACTAGCCTAAAAACATTAATACGTAGATTTCAGCAATTTTTAAGGGCTAGTCATTCAGTCCTTTGTCCCACATTAAAAGTTTCACTCCTAAAGGGAAAAAATATATACTTTTGTAAGATGTTTAAAATTATCTACACTCACAAGATCTGGAGATGGTTAATAAGAGCCATTTCCTTTTTTTTTTTTTTTAAGATCACATGACCCGTCGAAAACTACTTCCTTTATCTTTGCAACCTCCATTTACCATACACTTTCTTAGAAAGAATTAATCCGACTTCAAAGTGATGATGTAACTGACTATTTCCTTGTATTGTGCATGCTGAGTATTACTGGTATTAACTATATGTCTCTGCGTTTTCGTCCAGGCAGAACTATTGTTTTAGCCACCAAAGACTGATTCACTAATAAACCTGCCTGATATATCTCAACTGGTCTGTGTACCCATAAACACATGTGAACTAGATGAAATGACTAGCAACATGGGCACTATATTCTCTGACACATTAGAAGCTGTTGCCCCCATCAAATTGAAAAAGGTTAGAGAAAAATGTACTGCGCAAGGTACAACAGTAATACTCACTCTCTCAAAAAAGAAACTCGTAATCGTAATCACTGCATCTAAACCAACAACATGTTTATTAGATCCTGTACCCACTTCTAAAGATTATTAACTCATCGTTATCTTTAGGTCACATCACATTCCAAAACCCTTCAAGTTGGCAGTTATTAAGCCTCTTATTAGGAAACCACAACTAGATCCTAATGAACTGGCAAATTACAGACCCATTTCAAATCTTCCATTAAATGTCAAAAATGTTGTGAAATTCGTGCTCTGCAAAAAAAAAAATCTCTCTATTAAGATTTTCAGGTTTCAGCCCCCACCATAGCACAGAAACTGCACTTGTTAAAATTACAAATGACTTGCTTCTTGCGTCAGACCAAGGCTGCATCTCATTGCTAGTTTTACTTGATCTTAGTGATGCATTTGACACTATAGATCATGACATACTCATAGATCGATTACAAAACTATACGGGTATTCAAGGATATGCTTTAAGATGGTTTAGATTCTTCCTATCTGATCGCTAACATTGTTTTTTTAAATGGGGAGTCATCTCTTTTATTAATAGTAAAGTATGCTGTACCACAAGGATCTATCCCAGGTCCTCTCCTATTTTCAATATACATGTTGCCCCTTGGTTATTAGAAAAAAAATACGGAATTAGTTTCCATTATGCTGATGATACTCAACTATATACCTCAACAAGACCAGATGAAACTTCTAAATTATCTGAGCTAACAGTGTGTGTTAAAAATGTAAAAGATTGGATGAACAATAATTTGCTACTATTGAATTCGGATAAGGAAGAGATATTACTTATGGTACCAAAAAAAACAGTACACAAAATCTCTTGGATTAAAATTATTAACTATAACTATACTAACTATAAAGTCAAATCTGGGTGTTATATTAGAGAGCAATTTGTCTTTTGAAAATCATAATTCCCATATTACAAAAACATCATTCTTCTATCTTAGAAACAATGGCAAGCTACAAAATGTTACCTGTTTGAATAAAGTCATTATTTTAGTTTTCTTTGTGTACAAAAAGTATTGTCGTCACATCATAACGTTACAGTTGAACCACTGATGGACTATTCTGACAATGTCTATCATACTTTTTCTGGACCTTGACACAGTTATTTCTCAAGCCTACCGGTTTTCCTCCAAAATATCTTCTTTAATTGTGTTCTGAAGACGAACGAGCTTTTATAGGTCTGGAACGACATGGGGGTAAGTGATTAATGACTAAATGTAAATTTTGCGGTTGAGTAACCCTTTAAGTATATTATGTATTATAACAAATAAAGAAGGCCATTGTTCATATGTTGATGTATTCTTCTGTTTTGGCATAGGTTTATAAGTGATTTACACTACAAATCTAGTGAGATAACGCTTTTTAACATTTTACAGGATGAACATTAAGCAACACAAACTCACAGCATATGACGAGAAAGAGTTTGTGTCCCGAGCAGATGAGATGGAAATGTGCTCCACGCTTAAAAATGTAATAGTGCAATACAAAACGCATTAGACTTTATGTGTGTTCCGAAAGTAAACAAACTAAACAGCATATGCAATAAAAGACTGAACAATAAACTACAAGCACTATGAAGAGTTTTACCATGAACACAGCTTTATACTATTGTATACTATACAAATGTGAGACCGCTTTTCACCTATATATCACAAGATAATATCAGAGATCTTGTGCGTTGCTAAAAGCCCGGTGAAACAGCTCTGTATTTATATCAGATGCACATCTGTTGTCCTTTCTCATCACAAAACCTCAAATTCATAAAAAGACAAGTAAGTTTAAAGGAAATGAAAAACATACTGTTGAAGTTCAGCATTCTTGTTAAGGTCATCGGCTATCTTCAAAAGCTGATCTACAACATCTTTGATTTGAGGGTCATCTGCATCGTGAGGTCTGCCTCCTAGATCCTCGTGACTCACACGCATTGATGGATCCTCTACAGTTACTTGTTCAATAACATACCTTTCAAGTGAAATCAAAGCACAGTGAGAGTGGAGAAATGCACTCATTTACACAAATTCAAGCTTTTAAAATATAACAGAAAAGACAGCCTATACAAAATTGAGGATATCATGAATTTACTGTCTTAGTAAAACGGCACTCCGTTCGATGATCACATCATCCATGACATCTGAAAATAAGTGGGGGGAAAATATTGTGTTAATGTGATTAATAATCTTTATAACACAAGTATTATAAAATGATACAAGATCAAAGTACAGGAAGCACTCTTTGTATTCGTAGGCATGATAATGGGGTGAGAGGGTTTTATACATGTGGTGAACACTGACCTCTATTGGGAACAACTTCCTGTTTTGATACTGGCTGGTTTAAGAGACAGGTCATGACATGGGTTTACAAGAAATTTTGTGGCAAAGCCAAAGTACCCTACCGCCACATTTTTATTCTCACTTCTGTCTTTCAGTATTGTTGTCAACACCTAACTGTTTTTAAATGTTTTAATCATTTTAAAAGTTTTAAAATTTCTTGTTTTATTTTGGTTATTATTTTTCTTCATGATTATTTTAGTTTCTTTTATGTAAAGCACTTTGAATTACCATTGTGTATGAAATGTGCTATATAAATAAACTTGCCTTGCCTTGTTTAAAGGTTGTTTGTGTACTCTTAATTTTGAAAAAAAAAAAAAAAAAACTGCGTTAACGTGTACTTTTATTTTAAACAATGAAAAACATGTCTTAATGGCTTGTAGGCCTTTTTGCTGGGGTTTGCTGAGTTTCTTAATGTTATATCTTTTTTTAAGTGTCTGAATGTTAATTTCTTGTAAAGAGTGTTTTGCTCATGAAAGAAGTAGGTTTAAGCGATTAACTTTAAAAAGTGTGTCTGCTTTCCTGTCTTCAGTTCAAACACTAAATATAGGATAGAGTTGGTTGGACCGAGTGGCCTCTATTTATGGTTTTCAGACAATCTGGGTAAAATGCTAAAAAAAGTATATTTCTCTTTCTAGAGTCTAAACCATCAATGACACTTAAGGGGACAAATGGACTCCTAATGTCCTCTGTTCAGAAGTCAAAAGGCCACACTTCAGTTTTAAGAGGCAAATAAACATTTAATATAATGACAACCATTTTACAGCAGATATGTATATTTTTTTAATATAATCTGCAATAGATTTAACAAAATATAATACACATTTGCAAGTAGTTCAAACAAAGTATTATTATTATGTTTTAAGTAGGCTAAAACAGATACTCGCTTTTCGCCATCTATTGGCAGAATGGTGTAGCAAGGTCACTAAAAAAAGAATAGAAAAGAGACTGAAAACATTCGAGTCTCAAAATCGCCGTCCTCCACTATTTATGACGCGCCCTGACATACGTCATCAGGCTCGGTATGACATCACGGGAAGTTAGTTCCATAATAACAGAAACGAAAAGGATTAGAAGGCTAAATCCGAAATACAATGAACCTATTTAACTGAAAAGCACCACACTTCCTCATCACCGTAATATCGCTCACTGCAGTGTTTGGCCCTATGAAGATGTTTAGAACAAAGTGTAACGTTACAGTCAGAGAAGAGTGTGCAATGACGGCTAACATGAGTTCACTTAAGTCATTTCGATATAAAGTTACACCTCCTCTTACCTTCACCGCCCGTAGCCCCCATCAACTCTTTCTCGTCTGTCCTCTCTCCATCGTTCGCATCTGCCATGGTTTTATTTAGGACAAGCACCGTGGGCCCAAGAGATAGCTTCCTAACTAACGTTAGCCGGACCAGCCTAACAATTTCTGAATCCGCTAAATTTACAATCCCCAACAACATACAACATAATCTAGTCAAGTTATCGACGCTTGAGGCTATATGGCTTCCACATGAGCACCATTAGAACGACAAAAGCATGATATGCGAGTGAAAAAGTTGTCGACGGGCTTCAAGAAGAGCTCCGCCAATCAATGGGAACGCTTGGAAATAACGCGGAAATAAAGGCGACGACGGATTGAATCCAACAAGTGCAGATTCGCTGTGCCAAGAAATAACCACTAGCCTGCAACTCTACGTTATATTAATTATTTTACAAACCAAAATCAGATATTGTTATTTATTTATCCATTTACATATAAGTTGTAATTATAGGGTTAAGAAAATACTTGGTGCGTCCCAAATCGCGTACTTAAGCACTATTCTGTGACGTTTTGTAGTATACTAATGCTGTGTCTGAAATCACTCACTCGTTCACTAATCCCTATATAGTGTATGGAAGTTGAGTGCACTATACCAGCAAGGAGTGAACGGATTCGGACAGTAAGTAGTGCGTTCACAATGAAAATTCCAAAAAGGAAAAGTGCACTTTAAAAGCCTGGATGATCACCTTAACCGAAAAAACGAACAGTTGTCTGAAACCTACTGAAATCTACTGTCTTTAATTCTATATACTGTCTATATAGTGCACTATATCGGGTGTCAGCCATTTTGTAGTGCTGTCCGAATTCTGAGTGAACGACTTCATTCCCTTCATTCGTCCACTACTTTTTACCCAGCACTATTTCCCACAATCCAATGCGGAGTAGCGTCGAGCTGGAAGCGAGAGCGGGAGCGAGCGAGTTTGAATGAGAGATACCGTCTACATCTTAATAATTTATGTTTAAACGTTTCATGTGTAAACGTTTCATAAATTATTTGTTAAAATATATTATGTAGGAAATAACTTAGTTTAATATTTTACTAATTTACTGAGGTAGCATCGTTATTTACTTACAAAAATGATGTTAATTTGGTGGTTAATTTAAAAATGTTCGTTAATCACAGTAAGTTAGATTATTAAAATTAACGGCGCTTGAGACAGATACTTAAAATAACTTAAAATAATACATACAAAAAATTATGAACGTGTTAATGCGTGTTTATTTTTGTTCTCAGTATTTTAATAGCATTTAATGACTGTGAGCAAAAGCATTAAAAAAATTATAATTATATACCATCGATGAAACCAAAAAGCTGACGCGGAGGTACGTATAATTGCAATATAAAGTCATTTTGAGTATTATTGCTATTCATATTATTGTTCTAAAATAAGGTACATGTAATATAAAAGTACATATGGCGATGTTTTTGCAACAGCTCCAAGTCTCACGCGCAGTGTGTTTTGCACAAGAAGCTCATCGCTCTTAACAGGTTTTCTCTTCTGAAACACAGTGATTGGGGTTAGTAAGGTGCATTATTTGCCACAAGATGTCGCTATCACACAGAGAACCATAATAAAGACTGGGTCTGTTTACTGAACCTTGCAAACATCAGCATCAGTTTCTAAAAAACATTGCATTTAACTAAGCAGGGGGGGATAGAGAAGACTGGTTTTATGTAATGATAAGCATATTACAAAAATTAAACAATGAAGGTGTTTCACAATGCTATAGAATAACTTTTTTTGTCTAAATGGTTCCATAAAGAACTTTTAACATCTGAAGAATCTTGCTGTTTCAAAAAAGGTTCAAGAGAAAAAAGCACTTTTATTTTTAAAAGTGTGTGATCAGAGGTGCTGCTAATTTTTCTGGGCCTCCTGAACAGCGTACTGACTAGAGCCCCCTCAGTAGAAATCACTTTCCCTGGTGGGAGAAAGTGAGACTGGCATAATTTAATGACAGTTGATACCTCACCTCAAAAGCACCAGCACTTTCTTAATAACCTGCCAGGTTCTCTTTGAATAAAACCAACCCAGCATACATAGATTCATTAGAATGAAAGCTTAGTCTCCAATGTCCTCAGCTTAGAGTAGAGGCCTGGATAGGTGTGTTTAACTGCTAGCTTACCATCACGAAGGAAAAATGATACTGCAGTAATTCAGTAATTTACCCTCAGCTTGTACACGTTCTTTCTCAGTGTATATATACATAGCCTACCTTATCTTTGATCTAGTCTGATCACATGCAATTATATATCTTATGGTCAGCCTTTGTTTTTATTTGTAACATTTAATGTGTGTCCTTCTAGCCCAATGGCAATTATATAAAATATAAGTTACCACTGCAGACACTGCGGTGACCTGTAAATGTTAGATGTCTACATCTGCTGTTTCTTAGATGAATGTTATGGAAAGTGGTGATATCACAGTGTTTCAGAGTTTTAAACTTTTTGGACTCCCAGAGCTGAATGCAACCTTACTGAAATCCACAGTGAAAATGTTCTCTGTGCCCTTGACCAAGTCGTGGAAGATGTGCTGGCTCAGTTTAACAAATCAAACAGATGATTATTCAAAATGCATTCTAATATGCTTTTCATACTTAACTATACCACGTGGGTGAAAAGCAACCCCCAATATGTAGCCTACAGTATGAATAATAATTATTATAATTAAGCCATTTGACTTGCAAAAATTATGTTAACTCATATTTTTACGTATTTTTTTACATGCTCAATTAATTGCTATTATTTTCTAGACTTGTAACCTAAATACTTGGTTTCTAATTTCATAATCACCCCTGGCCTTTTCAAATTTTAGAAAGTAATTAAGAAACTTTAACATATTTTAAAATGGTTATTTATTGTCTGTGAAAAAACTACAGCATAAAAACTTAAAAAGAAAACAGAAATGATTAATTGAAAATGACTGCAGTAAGATCTCTTATACCCATTAATGTAGTTTTTTTTTTTTTCCTGTGACCCCACTAAGAGAAAAACATCCTCCCCAGCACACACAGGATGTACAGGCTCTCCCTCCAAAAATTCCAAACTTGGTCACATGGCGGCAAGTCCTTAGTCTTATCATAACCATAACTGTAACCATCACACACACTTACACACTGCCTTGAGCCAAATGATGCTTTTGGTCATCACAGTCCTCGAGATATGTGTTAAGGGAAGTTGTGGACAGTTAATGGAAAGGATGTTTCTCTTTGTTCTTGGTGTAGACCCTTCATTTTCAAACTATCTGCAGTCTCCAAATGACCCTCAGTTTACTTTACTCGACTGAGCCTGTGAGAAAATATTCAGACCATCCTAAGAACAACTAGGCTGTGTGACAAGCCTTCACTTTGACTGTTTGAGATGGGTTGCAAGCTGATCCACCAGCCTGTTTCAGTTTAAGATGAAAATTGCGAATATGTGGGATAAGAGGAAGCGGTCAATGTATGGGAACTTGTTAATGGAACGGTTTCGGGGCGAGGACGGTAATGGACATATTTCCTATGGAGAGTGCATTACCACTATCACAGAGTTTATCGTTCATACTTAATTTTTAATAACTCAATTTTTGAGAGCTTAGTCACAGCACACAGCATTCTTAAAGGATTTTTGCAGGATTTATTGCATTTGTAGAACTGAACCTGCATAAGTAGTGTCAGTTACCAACATTTGGTGAGATTTTCATTTGCACAAGGAGTCTGACAACTCCACACGGAGATCTGATCTCATCATCATAATCCAGTCTTTCTGGAATAACATGACAGACTAAAACCAGAAAAACTGTAGCAATGTCTCCAAGATGCTTCACAGACCTACTTGCAGAGCTGCAGTACTTTTAAAAGTTTTAGACACTTGTGTAAAAATGCTGTTAAATGAGGATGCTTTCAAAAATAATGTCCTAAATTGAATTTCTTTATCAATTAACTTCTATAAACTAACATTCTGCGTGTGAAGCCTTTTCATTCGAAAAAGTTTTTGCCCTAGGTGCACTTGCACATAGTTTTTCATGTAGCTTTGCAGGAAAGTCTCCTGAAGCACCTTGGAGACGTTGCCACAGTGCCATCCTTTTTTCTTTTTTTTAATTAAAAATTCTATAAAATTATTATTATACAAGTATTCTCTCTGGAAAACTTCATTCTGATTGGTATGTCTGGGCATATCGGTGGAATTGTTTTGCAGGGCATTCATGATTTAACAATGAGTCTGTTGACCAAACCCAACTGTGCGATCAAATTCACTTCCCTAAACTAGGCAAATATTAGTCCTTTCATTAGTCACTGGAGAAGTAGAAACAAGATGTATTATGTGCTCACTTCCACACACATGGTCATTGTTTGCATAACTAAGACACACAATGGTATGTTCAATTAAAACATTTTGTCTTTATCAGCAGACTTTCCTCTAATACTGTTAAGAAACGTTTTCAGGTGTTGATTTTTTTTAATTACTTTTCTGTTGAGTAAGACTCATGATGTTTGCCTAGTGGAGTATAATTCATGTGAAAAAGATCCCATATCCTATTTCTTGTAATTAATTTATGTTTTGGCACAACATAGTGAAGATGGAACGGTTGTTTCGGTGGCTTTCTTCAAGAGAGGAAATAAACATGGGGTTAGATTGTCTAGGGGAATGTCAGCACAACCACGGAGGGCCTGGGTTCAAAGGTCAGGACAAAGTTTCTGACAAACGGGAAATCGTGGTGGAGCTTAACGACCCTTTTGCTGCTGAATCCCAGTGGAAATGTTTTTTTGTTTTTTCTAAAACACTTCAGCCATCAGCTTCCCGGCTTTATCTAATACTGCATCATGCAGCAGAGATTCTGACCACAAATGTTGATGATGGTTGTCATTTACTGTGAGAACAGGATTAGAAGTTTAAATATAGTATCACTTGAGGACAGAAAAAAAAAATCATGTTTTCCTTTGGTCATAGTGCAAGATAAAGTTTGCATATTAACAAATCCAGTAGCATCAGGCGGTCAATGAGAGTGACGAATAAACATTTAGCATTTTAAAATGGCCACTGTTTACTAGACTTAAATGGACTTGAGAATGACATTTAAACAGAATGACATATACATTTACAATTTAAGCTTTTCATCGGTTCGCACCATTTAAAAAAATTCTAGTGTAACATTTCCTAGGAATGGAAAGGGACTTGTGCTCTTGTAGATATCAAATTTAAACATTTAAGAGCTATGGAGTAAGGGAAGATGTCAGACCATAATCACTGCATGCTTTTGTTGTATTTGCTCCTTTCGTGTTTCACGGCAGAAATAAAGTCAAATCAGTTTGGAACGACATGAGGTTGAGTAAAACTCAGGTCAGCTCAGGTCACTGAATGAGCAATGCCTTACTTCACAACAAGGCACAAAGTTACTCTCCAAAACCTTCACCCACTCTGGAAGAGTGAACTGCCAAACTCCACCTGAACTGCTGAAACTATCACATCTTCAAAGAAGAAAATGAAGACACACCTCTCACAAGTACTACTAAATCCACAACCATTGCTCCTCTTCTCTAGACTGATGCCTAATTTAGTTGTTAGGAGGTGAAAGGAGTTCCAAATCAATGTGAATGAGCATCTCCCACCAGGAGCTGACAGACACGGCCCACTCATGCTGAGGGGCTTCTGTGGCAGTCCAACCTCCACTCATTTACACAGATGCAGTGTATCTTTTTGTGTGCTGAGTTGAGGAAATTTAGACATTGAAGAAGACGGAAGAAATACACTGACAGAGAGAGACAGTTTTGGGATAATGCAACCAGCAGGTAAAAATGTATCTCATACACTTAAGACTAACAATTCTGTGTGTGTGTGTGTGTGTGTGCATGCGTGTGTGTGTGTGTGTGTGTTGCATAAAAAATAATTAAGCCTGGCTGCACCAAATATATGAATGTAATTGCATTACAAACATAATACCACACCAAATGGTTTTTATTATAAAGATTAATAGCACGAGCATTTGTCAAGGAAAATAGTTTGTTATTAGTAGTTAGATAATTGAAAATATGACAAATGCTGAAGTTATGCAGTAATAATATCATCTTCAATATGCGTACAAGAATAAGCAAGCAAAGTCTGAATTCTTAACACCACCCAGTCTCACCAGTGACAGTGGAAGAGGTTGAGCTAACATCAGAGATGGTGAACAAGCATCTCTTAATATGGCAAAGTTAGTTCAATTATCAGTGCTGTAATTTAATAATATTAAGCATAAAAGCTTAAATATTATATTTGTGACCCTGGACCACAAAAAACAGTCATAAGGGTAAATTTTTTGAAACTGAAATGTATGCATCATCTGAAAGCTGAATAAATAAGCTTTCCATTGACATATGGTTGTTAGGACAGTACAAATTTGGCTGAGATTTAACTATTTGAAAATCTGGAATCAAAATATTGAAAAAAGTGCCTTTAAAGTTGTGCAAATGAAGTTCTTTGCAATGCATATTACTAAACAAAATGTATGTTTTGATATATTTACGTTATGAAATTTCCAAAATATCTGCATGGAACATGATCTTTACTTTATATCCTAATGATTATTGGCATAAAAGAAAAATGTATTATTCTGACCCATACAATATTGCTGGCTATTGCTACAAACATACCTGTGTGACTTATGACTGGTTTTGTGCTCCAGGGTTACATTTGATATTATAATTAACAAAAAATAAAAAATAAACTGTTGTACACAAGCTTCACGTCTTCTCTCCTCTGATTGATAGTTAATAGCTTATTTTTAGCAAGAGAGTATCATTTTAAAAACACTCCCCTTAAACTGTGATACATGTGACTTTATATTGTGAAATATGTGCTAAAAATAACTTTTATGTTGAACTGAAACAACTTGAGTTACATGATTATCCACACACACACACACACACACACACACACACACACACACACACACACACACACACACACACACACACACACACACACATATATATATATATATATATATATATATATATTAAATGCAAGTACACTTGGCTTTTGAGGTGTTTATTTGTACATTTTTCATTCATCATTGTATTGAATTGCATTTCTGTCATACAATATAAACCACAACAGCCTTATGTATCAAATGTTGTACTCAATAATAATAATAATAATACAATTTTAAAAAATTGTTTAGTCTCAAGGCTCAGTAAACTCTTTAAAATACTACAGATTGTAAAGTCAGCAAATGTTAACCTGAAGACTACTCTTAGTAGACTACTTGTAGTTTGTTTTATGCAAATTAATATTGTATAAATCAATGTATAAATCATGTAAGTTGCACAAAAGTGATGCTCATTTTTTCAGTTCACTTATCACCTGTTACAGAAACAACTTTTGGCTAATTTCTTTATTCTCCTTGCCACTTTTCTCAGCATTAGTTCTGAGAAAAAGTCCAGAATCATTTGTTTGCAGATGCCACTTTGCTTGATATTTTGTTATCTAGTGCAATGACATTCATAGATTCAAGTGCGGCTTCAGCGTCCAAGTACATGTCAGGGCCTCTCTTGTAACATGTTTTAACGATATGGAGCAAACAGAAAGAAAGACTTAAAAAGAGAGCATATGTTTGAGAGAGATAAGAGAGGAGGAGGAGACTGCTGGTTGTGTCCAAAATTTAAGTAGTTACCCTAAACAATTATACATTAACAGTATTATTTCCTCAGGCTGTAGTTAGGCATATAATTGCATTCTTTTATATCAACTTAACCATTCTTGTTAATTTAGCCAGCTTCACACTGAGGGCAATGATTACCATTGTTGTCTACAAAAACTAGTGATAATATAGGAAGGCAATTTTTCCCACATCTGAAACCTAGCCACAACATAATAGAGAGAATAGTGATGCAAAGACAAGACACATAAGAGAAGAAAAAAAAAACACCTTCTGCACCAGGCAGGTTAGGTAACCATCTCTCCTGAATCACTAGGATGCATTTAAATAATGCAAAATGAACGCATGTGTAGGCTTAAATTGTATTCAAATGTTTAAAGAAGTGAAAACAAAGAGCAAGAGAAATTACCAAAGGTCTCTGGCATATTTGTTTGTAGACCTGTCAGGAAGCCAACATATCACTGTATACCATCCACAGGAAAGTTTATCAGTTAACTCAGTGTGCAGTCCTTCACTGTCACGTTGCTCCACAAATATGGAGGAGTCATCAGAGAGAAACCCTACTCTCGTCTCGTCAATGTCATGGGACAGAAACCTCAGATTAGCCTGGGGCATTCTGAAACCAACTACTGCGGTTTGATTGAATTACAATCTGCCAATAAACAAAGAACAAGCAAGATGAACACTTTTCCAACAGTTAAACAAAAGGGTGGATCAGTTATACAATGTGAAACAGAACATAGTGTACCAATAATAGGTACATACAAACTTTCCAAAATGAGCACAAGCATTGTAGTTTTGTCCAAGCATGCGGATCATCAAACAATTAGGAGTAGCTGTAAAAAGAAAAATATTAAAAAAAAGTAGTGTGAGTAAACTAAAGTAACTGAAGTGTATCACTTTTTATATTTATATGGTTACTTATTGCCAAGCACAACAAAGCACAGGGATAGTTGCAGGGCATCCCACACCCTCAATTACCTTTCATTACTTTCATTTTCATTAAAAAAAATTACTGCATAGATTTTAAACACCCACAAAGAGGGATTTCAAGCTAGAATAATAACAACAATAATATTAAAGTAAAATCATATTCGCAATAGACATGTCAACGACTTAAAATTTTATGAATTTTTTTATTTTTTAGTCTTGGAAATAACTATTTTAAAGTCTTTTGATATTTCCATGTTTTTTTCATGACCGTGGAAGACCTGTGGTTATTGTGGTGAACATAGCGTGCATAACTTTGTGACAGGTATGAAGACTTTACATTTTGTTCAGAGATGTTCGAACCGTGTGCGTGCATGTTCCGTGTTTACCGTTTCACAAGTGTGTACACCTCAGAGAAAACATTTACACAGTAATTTAAACTGTAAATAGTATACATTTCAGTCAATCTCCTGCCCGCCCACATTCCTGACCTGCTTTGATAGTGAGGGAAACACCTATGCATACGTCATATCAGTGCTGTGCACGCGCTGTCGCGTTACGGAGATTTTGTACGGAAAGTATGAGACTTTAATTGTTAAGACTTCGCTCTTTCCAAGTTGTAAGGCGGAAAGATATTTACTTGTTGTTGAGTGTTTGAGATAAACAAGTGCTTGCCCAGGTGAGCCGGAGTCAGGAGCTGAAGCGCGGGAGTGATTTCCTCTCGGAGCACAAGTAAGATTCAACATTTTCATTCTTCTTCTCAAGTTCCGAAGTGACTGACCGGTTCCAGCATTTAATTAAAACTGACTTGAAAATGTTAGGACATTACAAAATCATTGACTAGCCTGCTTAGGATTCGATTGCCGATTTGATGTTACTGGTGTGAGCTGTAGTCTAGATGTGAAGACGCTCATGAGTGGTCATTACCTTTTAAAATAAGCACAAAATGGTTTTGTGGGTAAAAAAATAAATAAATCTTTATATATATATATATATATATATATATATATATATATATATATATATATATATACATTGACAATGCACTTGAATTACGTCGATTTGAAAACGGAAGACCCTGTCATGAAAAATCTGCCATGGCAACCACAGACTTACACTAATGGTTCCTACTGAAAAAAAAAGGATGCATGAATTATTAAATCACAATAACTAGGCATATATATATATATATATATATATATATATATATGGATGTTTGGGTTTTATATATATATATATATATATATATATATATATAAAACCCAAACATCCACCCAAAATGCATCATTATAGCTGTATAAATGTGTGTGTGTATATATATATATATATATATATATATATATATATATATATATATATATATATATATATATATATGTATGTATATATATGTAGGCTAGATTAGAAATATTATACTACCAATCTTGCAATGTAGAGCCATCAGATACACCACTGCGATATTGCTGACACGAAGAATTCACTAGCAGTGACAACTAAGCTTGAGCTGTTTTGGAGTAAGAGAACGCGTGTGAGATGGAAAAGAGTGTTTATATAATTACCTGTTCTCTGGGTAAAATTATATATTCAGAGGGAAATAATCAGTTAGCTGGGTCCTTGACTTTTTCATAGTATCCGCAGTGGCTGAGGAGTTTTCAGGCCGTTTTCATGAGCACTGGACAATGCATTGATCGATATGGAGTGAAGTGTCTGCTGAAATGGCTTGACTGAGCAGAAATCTAGCTCTAGAAGATCAAACATTTTCAGCAACTTTTGTTCCTAAATGAATCATTGTTTTGAACAAATCAGTCGAGTTCTTGATTCAGTGAGTCACTCGTAAAGTCACTCGTTGTTCATAAATTAATCAGTATAATCAGTTCAATGAATGGTTAATTTATAAAAGATAGTCCTGTCTTGTTGTCACCTACAGGCTTAACGATGTAACAACATACAAAGGGTGCTAGTGGTTGGTCCTATTAGCACTCGCAAAACACTTGTTGTCCAATCAGATATGAGACATGGAATATTCCTGCCCTGCATCCCATGTGCAGACAGTCTTAACAGCAACAACATAAACAAATGTTACTGCGCATGCTCGTTTTTGTGGCCCTAACTTAACTTACAAGAGACTTTCAAAATCAATAACAACAGTCCCTCTAGGTTGTGTTCCACTCCACTTTTAGACACACACTAGCAAACTTCCCTATAAGCACTTCCCTAGCCATTGTGAAGTGCGTTACACTTCATTAAGTGGACAAGGGAAGTATATATGGACAGACCCTCTACCCTTTGATTATGGGGAGCAAGTCTGCTTCATATATGCACACTTCAGGCCACTCCATAAACCACAGTGCAACACGATTATGATGTCATCGAAGATCATCTTTCATTTATTCCCACAAAACTATATATATATATATATATACTTTTATAACAGCCCAGACATATGTATATACATATGCACCAAAATAATTCATGAGAGGAAAATGTAAAACATAAACCAACTGAATAGCTGATTCTAAGTGATCAAGGGCTTAGGATGTTTCAGTTCAGCCCATTGCAAGGGTTCCGCCAGAAGTTTTTAAATTATTTATTAATACTCACAAATCAAGATCAGTACACTAAGAACTATACAACCATCAACATACAAATGATAAATAATAATAACAGACAAATAAAATCAAATAAAGAAGAGAATAAAGAAAAGGGTTAGATGTTTAAAACATTACAAACTGAAAAAAAAGTGTGAGATGTCATTAAGGAAAAGTGTTACAAACAGATAAAGTTTTTAAAGCTCTTTTGTTCTGAGACAACTGAATCAATTAAAGGTATTGCTCAAATTATTTTATAAAAACAAAAGAGAGAGGTCTGGGGTTTGTTTTCTGGAGAAGTTTAGCAAGGAGTAAAATCAAATTCACTAAAACGGTTCCTGGGTCCCGTCAAATGTTGGCGCTCATGCAACGAAATCAGTGACAGTTAGCAGTGAAGGGCCTGAAAAAATGGACTGGAATGCAGCCATCGAGTTGATTATTTTTGATAACAAGCAAAATATGTTTGCTGTGTAGATGGACTTATTGAAAATGCAAACTCATTCACTGCCAGCAGGAGGTGGTTTAGAGCGGGAAAAACAGGTTTCCCCGGTAACGGCCATAGCCTTGAGTTTACAAGCCCTGCTTTATCAGGAATAAAACATGCAAGATGAAAAGAAAATGGCATCGCAAATTTTCTAAAGGCAGTCTTCCTTCAGAAATACAGTGATATAAAAACACCCGCGCCTCGTTTTGATTTTAAAACTTCCAGTATGTGTTCATTCAAAGAAGACTTTTTTTTATTGGTCCATTTAGATATAGTGGCGGGTTGCAACAAATAAATACAAGTAGCCTATGGAAAACACATCCCACCGTTCTTCATACGTCGCTAACTCGGTTAGCTGGATTTGAATGTTGACGATTTGGCGTGATCTTGGACCATTTGGTTCTTCGAAGCTCATCCCAGAGCTGCTGTCATAGCAACAGGTCCGTAAACTTAAACCTGCTCGGGAGTAGCTTATTTCATGTAAACAGGATTAGATCGCCTCTTTTCAACCAGAACTGATACTCAAAATATGTCTGCTACCACCGCTACTTTACAACAAGAGTATCGTACTGATCCAGCGACAATAATTTAAAATAATAATCATTAAAAATTAAAAATAATATAAAAATGCTGTGTAGTCCATAACAGCCTACTATAGACACAGCCAGTTTTACTCACTGAAATATTTGTCATAAAATTATTACTTCATAATTGTATTAGTGTCTTACACACATGCTATACAGATAATAGAGTCGTGCATTATTTTGAGTGACGACTGCTATTATAAGAGTGGCTTGATGGAGCGCAGGAGATGCAGATAACATGATATTGACCCTTAAGAAACTTTCATTAATGCTGTCACGTAACAAATCTGTCCAGATATAAAATGAAATGAATAGATAATTTCTACATTGAAATAAAAATGTAAAGACTGCACAACTATTATAAATTGCGAATCTAAATAATTGGGAATCATGAAAAAAATATAAAAAACATGTATCTATTATCTCTTTCATGTATCTATTATAACATTTATGTAGTTTTGTCTGCTTGGCTGTTTCCTTATAAAATCCAGAAATTTGTCAAGTTTTTCGTCAGGTGTCGTTTTAAATTATATGACGTCATTACATTGCTGTCTTGCCACCAGCCAATCGCTGCACTGCTGCTTAAAAGGGGATATCGATACATATCCCCTTTTAAGCCAAACCAATGAACGCGCAATTCGATAACTCAATCCAGCGATACTAATCATACACAACAGGTGTGTTCGAAGACCCCAATTAGCCGGATCATGATTAGCACGATGATTTCATCTTGGATGTACTTGATCTCGGATGTAATAAGTGACGTACGAAGAACGGGCCCCTGAGCCCAACTTCATCACTCATCACTTTAACTTAACTGCGTTGTAGCCGCCGCCACTAGCCAGACCGATAAACAAACACAGACAGACCGGAAGTTAACATCGGGTCTTCCCTAAATAGTAATTACTAATATCACATAGAATTTAGGATGGATCGTTTACACACTGGGACTCAGGCCATATTAAGTAAACGACAGCCATTTTGAATTGGTGTTATATATTTTTTTTTTAAATAAACAAATTAATAATCGGTGATGGTCTGTAATATTACACTCTGAATATAAAAACTTACATTTATGGAACGGGTTAGCCCTAAAAGTCTATAGGCTAGACTTATTTGTTTGTGAACACATTTTGTAGGCTACATTTAAATTTTTTCAGGTCAACACATTTAACTTTTTCATAACTGTTTTGCAGCGAAAAATGGTCAGACCTGCGCTCGGAAAATTCGCTATGAGTAACGTTAGCTAAAAAGTGTGACAACTTGGACCCGTCTCCCGTTTATAGCCCATTTAACCGATATGCGTCTCTGTCTTAATCATTCAGGCATACTTAGGCTATAAACATGCTATACGTTCTGTGAGCTCAAAACATCATTGAACAGAATGAGATAAGCCCGCATTCAACTGGTGTTGCTTCATGAACTGCCCAAAAGCGCATCTGATGCGAGGGAAAGCTCGTGTGTTTGGCAGTGATGTGTGTCTGTGTGGTTATGTGTGTGTGTGGATGAGATAAAAACGCGATCGCACGGATCCAGTCCTCGAGACTTCATGTAAATACTCTCGCACGTCTCTCTCACACACAACGCGTTCACGACACACACAACTTCCACTAAAAATCCACCTGGAAACTAGATACATTTAGATATATTTATACCAATGAAGGGTGAAGATGATGTAAATACTGCCAGGGAAGATGAGGAGGCTGATGGCTCCGGTGAGTTTCTCATTCTTTCTATTCAGATTCCTGATTGCGCGTTTATTATTGATGATGCATATTAAAGCTGGACAAATAATTAATCGCTCCGTATTCAAACAGAATCCACTGCTCAGAAAACGTATGCATGTTTATGATGCCAAGATTGCTTTGCAAAACACTATTTATAATACCCAGATACGTTATAAGTAATGCATGTGTGCAATAACCTGTTGACTGACGTTATCATTAATAAAATAATACTGATATTAAAGTCAGATAAGCTTTAATGAGGATTGTGTTATTAGGTCTACGTTTAGATCAGTCACGCATTGCCTTCAGGCAACACACACACACAGACGGATCACATGAGGAAAATCCATAGCAGCATCATCTTCACCTGAGGAGAGAGAGAGATGCTGGTCTGAGGGGGCGGTGCATGTCACCCTGGGCTGTCAGAGGGGATTTTCCCATTTGGGGTATATGGAGGAATGGCTTTTCAAAGAGAATAGGTTAAAGGGAGAATGTTACAACATTATCTAAAGGTATTTATATAATAGAATGTGGGAATCATGTTTAAATCCTGTTATATTGTTCATATTTCTTTAAAAATTATTCAGCAACAGTGTGACAAGTTTCATGATTTATTGGCTTTCAAATACCACAAGCCAATCAAACTGAATGTGTTCTTCCTGAAAAATGCTTTTACTTGTCTGCCATCATTATGATCAATGCATTCAAACCTCATTATCTAACCTCAACAAGGAAATGAAAATCCACTTGCAAATAAGTCCTATATAAACAGCGGCCTCTCTAAAGAATTCGGTGATGTACTTGCAGAAAATTACCAGAAAGCATGTCGTACATCAATTTGCTATTCAATATTCATAGCCTTTGTGTTCCTCTTCTGACGGCAGCTGATTTTATATGGTTTCTTGGTGGAACATGCTGTTCAGTGTTGTTTATTAGCTTGTCTGCATTGATCTAGGAGGTGATGGATCAGATGGACTAGCAGTTAATAGGGCTTAGATTGATCCTGCAGACATTTTAAATCTGTTAAATCACCATGGACCAGTAAAAAAACATCTATCATGTTACAAAAATCAGCTTGGCCATCTTATATACCTGTCAATTTTTTTTTACATGGGTTATTTTTTACTAGTGTTGTTTATCATGTTCAAATTTATACTGAGTAGTGAGTACAAAAGAAAAAAGGCAAGCTGACATTATTGCACTAACAATCCCCCTTGGAGCAATCTGAGGTTAAGCACACACACACACACACACACATATACATATACACACTTGTATCCTACTATGACCTACATATGCATTCTAGAGAGGAAAATGTAGGTATGTGTTGTATAGGACATTGTTTTTGCTTTATTTATTTTTATTTCATATTTTATGTTACACAATAAATTAATGTTGTCATATTACCACCCCATTTTTAAAAACATGATTTTATTTATAGGCTTCAGATGATTAATTTTCGATGTGTGTCTTAAATGAATTGCGTTTGCTCTCAGCTGCTCTGTAATTAGGCTGGGAGGCATGTTATCAGGCCTCTGTGGTGCTCACTTTTATTTTGAAGAATATATTGATCCCTTGCTGCCCTCTCTGTTTTTACTCCAGAGCTGTGATCTATTAAAAGCAACAGAAGTTGTTATAGTATTAAATATAATATGTTCTGAGATGTTATTAAAATTTTTGATAATAAAACAAAGAATCATGAAAATAAGAAAATGTTTAAAATTGTGCACAATTTCCTGGTCACTTATAAAAAAAATAATAATAATAATTACAATACCGACTGTGTGACCACTTCAGTTTTTTTGCATTCATTTCATGAAATGAGATTTGCGTTCAAACTTGTTTCTTCTTTCGAAAATGTAAGTAAAGGTAAAATTCTTACCAGCTGGTTATTTGCAGTTCTGTGTGATAAAAAAGTTGTTGAGATTAATTTAGCATCGCACTTCATATTCCTATCACAAAGCAATAATATTTGCATTGATAAATTTGTGTTTGCACTTGGACAGGTGAGAAACTCTTGGGTTTCAACAGCACAGAGGAGCAGCCATCAGGCCCGAGAGGACAAGACAGCATGTGGCGAAATGAGAAATATGAAAGTGTCCCACTGAATGTTAAGGAGACTGATGAAGACCATTCTAGAGGCATTCGGGATGCGCTATACCCCCAGACTGCTGTAAGTCACAACAACAGACAAACATTCCTCTGTACTGATTTTGTCCATTTTATTACTGGTTTCTCATCTGTTTTCCCGTCTTTCTAGTGCAGCATCATTTGCAAGGCAAACTATGGACAAATATCTGGACATTTGAATGCTTCAGTTTACACCTTTGTCAGGAACAGGCGATATGTGAAATTAAAGCCACATTTGCATCGTAATTCTACTGTTTATGCAAGACAAATATTCTTCTTAGCCTTTATAATGGCTGATAATTCATAAAAAACTAAATATATATTTTCATGAAATTCTTAAGCTTGCCAAACACATCTTGGCTAGAACACATTGCCTTCCTTTTTGTACTCCAGATGGTGCAATAAACTTTAAGCTCTGACGATTTTGCGTACCCTTCGGGTTTGCAAAACTACTTTGCATCCTTAGGGCACAATTGAACGTCTTTGCAAATCTGCAGGACACACTGGTCACTTTGAAATACCCTCTACTAATCCTAAATGACTTTATACAAATTTATTCAGTCATGTGTTGGGTGCATGTTCATAGATTTGGTACTTTTTGAGTGGTGTGTTACTCATTCTTATAAGGTTGTAAACACATCTTCAGGATTAAGATGACGAATCAAGAAAAAAAAACAGTACTTGTCAAGCAGTAAACCGACGGCTTCCTGTATTATATCTCATGATTTATGCAAAATGAAAAATGCAAATTTAAAATGCTTTCTATATAAGTATCTTTACCATGAGAATTATTTAGACTACAGGGGTGGAAAAGTGTGACAACTAGTCCTTGTCCAAAGACTAACTGCACTAGAAAGAAAAACTATTATTTTGACCTTTTTTAAAGTTGAGGTCTAATTCGGTTTCATGCATTCTGACTTATTTACACTGCTAAAGAGATGGATTCTCATGCTAAACATGACCAAAGTCTCAAAAATCGAGTTGGACATGTGACGGAGTTTCTTTGTGCCAAAGACACTCCTTCAGGGTTCATATACGTTTCTTAAAAAAAAAAAAATTCTATTATGCCCTGTTTGACGTCATAAATAGCAGAATTTCTTGTATGGGCACACATCAACCAGAGCAAGAGCATGCCCATCAATGTCCATTCGTTAATTTGCTAACCACATTCAAGTTTTTGCACCTGTTTTATTTATGTCGATGTCACGGCTTGCAGACGATGGAGCTGTGTGTGCTCGTGACTCTTTAGCTCCGCCCACGAGCTCCTACAGGAGCTCAAATGTTTTCCAGAGAAAAGCAGTACAGCTGTATCTGTCTTCTATAAATCTGATCAAACTAAAGACTCTTTGGAGATATGAAGGGTGAAATACTACTCTTTAGGTACTCAAGATTAACAAGAGATTTGTTGGAACTGTGTGTTATGTCCGCTTTGAGCTTCTGTAATATAATGTATAATATAACATAATAAATAATGTCATTTAAAAGTCTAATTATATATAAGCACGGGAATTGGGCTATTTCTTTAGCCTTTTTGACTTCTTTATCTTTTTTGTTGTAACTGTTCCTGTAGGTGTTCACATAAATCCTAGCAATTGTGATTCTCACTTCCTCATTACGCAGAACTGGTTTAATATATGAGCTGGAAATCCTAAGGTCTTGGAATCAAACCTCTCAAGGGATGATGCATGAAATGTAAAGTTACTGAGTTCTAGTGTGTTCTTAAGCAGTGTGCACTGAATCTTCCTAAAACACTGTGCCTGCTGTAAACTATACTAGGTGAATCTGTTTTTATATTTTATTTATTTTATTGAAAACCACTTCTAAGTGTGGCTTTTATGCAGAAGGACCAAACTTTAAATCAGTGCTGCTCAGTGCCAGGAGGGAAATTGAATACCTTCGGCTGATTGCCTCTTTGTGGTTGTCTGATAAATGTATTATTGCACTGCTCATTTGTTGGGAAAAAGAAGTCGATTTTTACTCCGTGTTCCATCGTCATTTTTGGTTTAGAAAAATCTGTTCTCTGTTTCTGTGTAAGACAAACCCACTTGCAAATACTTCCGTCAATAAATTGTTTCGTAGTTTCTGTAATCTGTAGAGTACTCTAATGCAAATGTAAACATTTTTACAGTCATCTTTCATTAGTTTAATGTATCCTTGCTGAAAAAAGTAATAAGAATAAAAGAAACACCAAAATTAAACTGTAGTTTAGATGCAACAATAGAGTTAACAGCATATTTAACATCTTTTCCCCCAAAGAAAGCTGTAATTTAACTAGGATTTGTTTGGTGGGTAGTAGCTCTCTTGCCCCATATTTCTGTGTGTCCTTGTTCAGACTAAAAACACCCAAAATCACAGCACTCAAACCAACAAAGTAACATTGAAAGCAACACAGAGCCACAGTGTTGACCAAATACTGAAAATCAGCCTATGAATGGTTTACTTCTAGTAGTGAAGTAAGCTGGAACAGAACCGTGTTTAACATAAATATGCATTTAAAAGGCCAGGAATCTGCCACACCCTTTATAAAATGTAAGAAATTGTTTGCTGGAAGTCTAGTACACAGGCAGATTTATGTCTGTTTTTGTAAGAAACTAAACGATAACAGATCCCATTATTATTGTCCGTCTATATCATTTTTATCTCTTTATTTATTTTATTTATTTTGAATAAAATGTCCAAAGATACTTACTTAAAATCATGTAATACTAATGCAAACGAGTCTCTTCTAAAACTATACAGATGCATATAATATTCTTTTATATTTTTCCTAGCTCCGGAAAGCTCACCAGGAAAACGAGAGACCGAAGGACGCAAAACTGTGGCCTTACTTCCAGGATGGCTTAAGGCGGATAGATTATGTCCTCACCTACCACGTCCAGATGCCCCAGAGCACCCACAAACAGTCGTCCAAGTCCTGCTTGTGCTGCAGGTTCAAACGTGAACCGAAAATCCCACCTGCTCATGAGGACCCTGAACTGGCAGCACAGGAGCAGAGGCTGGACTACCATGATGACGACCAGCGCCTCCGCAGGGAGGAGTTTGAGGAGAACCTGCGAGAAATGGGCCTTGAGATGGAGAAAGAGGAAGGGGTGAGTCCCACTGTGTTTTTATTTACAGTGGGGTTCATGAAAATCTAGTTTGTCACAAAAAATTTTCAGTATTTAAATTTATTTTTTTATTTTTGCAATCCCTACAGGCAGTTATTTAGGGCATCCAAGACCAAGTCCAAGTATTCGCTTGGGGAAATCCTAAATTCTCAAAAGCTGCTTGACACACTCACATTTTAATTACATGATCTGACATTAAACCTGACTTTAACTATCCTATAAATATTGTTTCTACTGCTTTAAAAAGTTTTAAAAAGTTACAAGTTTGAGTTTTAAAAAGCTTTTATTTTAGGCTGGACTAGCCAATGCATATGTGCCTTCCTATGCACATGTCCTAAATGCACATCCTATGGTTCTTTTCTTTAGAAGATGGGTATATTGCACGCCATATTGCATGTTGCATTTTTTTCCATTCATAAATGAGTACACCCTCTTTGTATATTTAGAAGTTAAAACCAAGAACCATAACTACAGGTGCATCTCAATAAGTTAGAATGTTGTAGTGTATTAAATCATTTCAGTGCACACAGACTGAAGTAGTTTAAGCCTTTGGTTCTTTTAATTGTGACGATTTTGGCTTACATTTAACAAAAACCAATCTCAGCCAATAAGAATATGGTGACATGCCAATCAGCTAATCAACTCAAAACACCTACAAAGGTTTCCTGAGGTCTCTCAGTTTGGTTCACTAGGCTACACAATCTAGGCTAAATAAATTCACTTTCCCACGACATTCTAATTTATTGAGATGCACCTGTATAAAGATAACTGTAGTGATAACTATAAGAATAACTATATTACTGTAGTTATATAGTTATGCAATTCTGTCATCTGATGCTTTAAATGCTTGAGCTCTTTAAAGCCATAAAGATTCTGATGGTCTCTCAGTGTTTTTATCGTACGTCAGCTGGAATGAAATGTTGTGAAAGTGGTTTTTCTGGTATTTCTCAAAAGGCCCTGTTCATACATGAACTCTAACAGTAATTCAGCAGTAACATTATGTGTGGAAGACCCTACAGTGAGGTGCCTTTTTGTAAGTTTCTGTCACCAAGGCTATAATTCGAGCAGGAGTTCTGCCACTGCGAGTAAACCATCCACCCACTGAGAGATGCAACCATGCACATCAACTCTAGCAATCAAACTCATGACTGATGAACTGGCTTCTTAGCAGCTCTTTGCCAGCATTGGACTAAACTTCATGTAGATTTTTAACAGTCTGGAATGCTTGAGACTATCGTCCTCATGAAGATGTAATTCAAAGACCAGGCTGCTGAAATGGCAATATGTTTGAGGCTGATATACATTACTTTGATCCTAAATTCCTTTGTGTATTATGACTATTATTTGTCTTAGACTCTCTTGCTTTTTTAATGAATTCAGGTTTAAGTGATTCACTTACACAGCAGCAAAATCATTCCCTGTTGTTGACCCAGTTTTGAAACACTTCAGTGGTGTGGAGGACTACACTAATACTGTTATTTGTCAGGAATCTTCTCAGGGATGTTTCCCAGTGATAATATTTTTCAGTTTATTTTGGGAGAAGAAACACTTAAGTCGGCTTGTAGAAATGGTAAAGCAGTTTATTACATATTATTGATGTTAAAGAGTTGTCACCCTTAGGATACATGAAATCATTTCTCTAAATTGTTCCCCAGTTCCCGCCAAAGCTATAATTGCTAATTGTAAGAATGAATTAATTTGAATGTTGGCAATCGTAAAACAAGTTCCAATCACTTTACTGTATAATGCTGCTAATTTGCAGTTTTATTATGATTAGAGGCTTGTTTTACAAGCTTAGCTTCTGTAAACCCATCATGTCGTTAATGTTCGCAGATTACAGGGATTTAACTTTCTCCACTACGCTGGATGTTCTCATAGACAGAATTAGGTGAAGAGGTCTTCGTGGACTAAACATCAACAAAGTGAAGTGTTTATCATGAAGAGGATAATAAACTGAAGTGTTAGTCTGGAGGACTAAGATTTGTAGCTATCTGAAATAACGGAGAATTGCTTCCTAAATATAAAAAAACCTGGATTAACTTTAATATTCTTATTATTGTTTGTTATTTCATACCACACAGGGTCTTATCTCATGACATTTTTATCTCCCTCATTATATCACATGAATATTATCACTGAACTTTAAACAATCATTTAGATTTGCGTGCAAATTTTGTGCCAAAAACATTTTTTTTTTCCCTCCGTAACTCTTGAGTTTGGCAAAGCCGATGTGAATGAAAACATAATGAAATTCTGATACTATAAGACAAACTTCTCAAAAATGATGTCACTCCCCTAAACTAAGATCAAACCATTAGGTTTAAAGAGGGAAAAACTAATATCAGTTTTATTCTAAAAGCTAGATAGTTTTATACACTGAAGAAACACTAGCAAGACACAACTAAAATGGTACCATGCAAAGATGTCATTTTTATTGAATTGATTTAGACTTGTAAATACTTGTGTATATATATAATGTAGTCTAAGAGCAGAAATACCTGTTTGTGTTGTTGTTCACTGAAAGCGGTGGCTGGGATTGAACAGACTGGGTCAGACCTTGTGTGTGGGATGGGAGTTATAACAAGAGTGGGTCATTTGAAGCAAATCTTACATAACCCTCTTTTCAGCTTCAGAAAACCAAGAGAGAAGTCCTTCTCTTCACAGCTGAGATTATTATTTTTTTTCTTCATTTCTGTGAATTTCTCTCGAAAGGTCCTTCATGAAGAAGAAAACCTAGTGCGTTAAACCCTTGAAAAGAGATCTTGTCCATTTCTTGAATAGTTTATGAATGGTTTGCATGTGTGTGAGCAATCTTGATAGTGGTGCTCCTCAGTGATAAACATCTCTATTAATATCGCTCATACTTCGAGTTAGTGATTTGAACAAACCTTGAACCCAAGGTTTTTATATGAACTGCATAATTATCAAACCATTTGATGAAAATGTGTGAATGATGTCTACTATAAAATTGTGAATATTTTTTGTGGTGTGCTATTATTTTCATGTGTATATTGTATACTGTACATTTAGTGGTGTGCAATAACACCGTTTTTTTATTATGGGCTATTAAAAGTTATGGTTAACCACATTATTCAATTTCAACATAACTTTTATGTTCAACAAAATAAGGAAACTCATTCAGTAATTTTTTTTTTTTTACGTTGCAAGGCTTTGTTTTTAAAATAAGGAAACTAGTTTGACTGTACTAACAAAATATTAAAACCAACATGACAAAGAATCGTGATTTTTCCATTAAAAAAATAGTGGCATGATGTTTTTGCCATACGTACCCCTACGTAACATTAAAAATAGGCAAAACATTCTATAGATTTAGATGGACTTGGGATCGACGGGCCCATATGTAGGTGCCAGAATACCATAGAGACTTGGGGGTGGGCTTTTTAACTTGGGCCAGTAAGCAACCACGCAAGTTTTGCCAGTGCAAACACCACTCACGTTTTCTTCATACAGCAAAAAGCCTGTTATATGTGCTCTAACATGATCTGAAATATCACCATCCTTCCCTCACGGTGTGATTTTGATGCTGAGAACACAGCAGCGTGCTTTTCGTATGCTGAGGCCGTGTGTCTTTATCTTTGTTTTTCAGACTAAACTACCAGGTGTGGGTTTCGTGAAGATTCATGCGCCTTGGGACGTTCTTTGTCGAGAAGCGGAGTTTATGAAGCTCAAAATGCCAACAACAAAGGTATATTGTCTCGAGTCTGAGAGTCTGTGCGGTCTACACAAACTTGATGTGCTCCGCTCTGTCATTTTCAGAAATATGAAGTCAGTCAGGGAAGCAACATCGTGGAGAAGGTCAACATGTTCATGCAGAAAGTCACGGCTCCCTTGCAACCTAAAGTTGGGGAAAACCAGACGGAAAACGAGAAACACCTCTCCTATCCATTCTCACGAGAAAAGCAGCATCTGTGAGTCTATAGTCATTCATTGCCACACTAAGCTCATGTTTAAGATTATTGCTGACCTCGTAGGCATTTTGATCACACAATGCTGGTTTTAATGTCGATAACAGTATGTGATTGTTGTAAATGGTCAAATTTATGATCAAGTTCAAGTAGTGAAATATGAAAGGCAGTTTACTGTAAATGCGCCTTTGGTTTGTACTGCCCCATGGAATGTTATTGCCTGTGAAATTAAAAAGAGAGGCATAAAACAGTCAATGAAATGACCCACAGTTTCTTTTCACAGCTTTGATTTATCAGACAGAAATTCCTTCTTCGACAGCAAAACCAGGAGCTCAATAGTAAGTACCAGTTCTCTTACAAAACTGTTTTGCCTACCTAATCAGGGACGATTTAAGACCCAATCTCATTTATCCCCTGATTTGATTACCAAAGCACCTTTGTGGCTCCGCACCGAAATGTCAGTGACGTCAAAGTTGTTCTTTTTGTTGACGGTGATTTCAGTCACTTGATCTGTCAGCTGCCTCTTACAATGCTGTCCAAGCTCAGATTGATTTTCCCGGCAGGGTTTATTTATTTATTCTGGCTATTTTAGGTCTCTTAAAGGTATCCTGTCATATCAAGACTGTCTACTGATGAAATTGTTACTGTTTAATACTGTCTACTGTTTAATGTTCCATTTTGATTCTAGTATTATCAGTGAGGAGTTATATTTATAATCATCTTTCTAAACCTATTAATAATCATCAACAGGTGTATGAGATTTTAAAACGAACAAAATGCACAAAGGCCAAGTTTATCATGGGTAAGTCTCATCTTCTTATTTTTGCTTGACAAACTAGTGCAAATCAACCTGAATCCCATCCAACAGTGTTGCTGAGTTGAAATGTTTTAAATAAATCAATGATGGCACTATATTTTAAAGTTTGCACCACCAAAAGAACACTCAGTGTGAAGCGTCATCTTATAAATACCCAGGATTAATTGTTAATTGAGCAATGTGAAACAAGAATCAAGATAACCCAGTATTCAATTTACACCAGGGTTTTTAAAAAGTTAACCCTGTGTTAACTATTTCAAGTGTGTTTAACAGCATAACAGAAAGCAATGGACTCGATTGATTTGTTGTTAACAGGAATCAGCAGTCTGCTGGGCAGTGGGGTGTACACAGAGGCCTATCCATTGCATGATGTGAGTGACGCCATATGTTGTTCTCTTTCCAGTTTTCTCCAGCTGATGGTTTTATTATTTTGTGCAAGTGAATTTTATATTAACATTTGAAATTACATTTTACATACAGGGTGATATTGATGGTGTAAATGCTGAAACCAATGACAGAAAGGTAAAAGACATTACAATATTCATACTAAATACTCATGTCTTTGACTTCAGATATATTTTAATCTTACTGTTTTTTTAATGGCAGTGAAGTTGTGCACAGCTGATATATTTAAATATTTACAATAGGTTTTGCTTGTACAGAAGAAAAGCTGTCCCCATAATACCTCACTGTTTCTTCACTATGTTAGCAACTGTCCTCCACATTAACTGAGTGACCAAAAAATCCTTGAAGTGACCTCCCTCAGCAGTGTTTAAGGACTACATACTTGGTTTGTGCTGTATACACTGTTATGAAAAAAAAGAAAACCGATTTGAATCATACTAACATTTTTATATTTTTATTTTAAAGTTGTTATTATATATAACATAGAATAAAAAAAAACTATAGTAATATGAATAATATAAATTGTAATTTATTTTAGTGTTATAGTCAATTTTATAATATATATTTCTTACTTACTGTAACTTTCTCAGTAGCTAATATTAATTATAAATATGTGATAATGTGCATTATTTTGTATCTAGTGGTATTGAAAGAATTAAATACTACTAGTTAGTAAAAAAAAAAAAAAATCTTTAGACCATATAGCATTTTTATCAATACATTTAAATTGCTCTGAATATTTAATGAACCCTGTTTTACCTTTTATGGCACACTGTAAGAATCTGGTAATTGAATCTCATGTTGACCACTTAAGATATAATTAAAGCCTATAAATGGGCTGCAGAATCCTAGCTTGTGTAGAGGAGACCTGGTGAGACTCTTGACTTGCCTGCAGCAAGCTCCGAATAATTGTCAGGTCACCAAGGCAACAGGATCATTTCCCACTTCAGCCATCTGTGAGCAGCGCTCCTGCAGGCTCACTGTTGAGTCCTTGTGGGTAGTGGAGCCCTTCTCAAAATAATGTAGAACAGGTAATTTCAAGAACTAAAAAAAGAGTAAGTGTTTCAACCTCAAGGGACCTTGGAGAGAGCTGAAAAACACTGTTGTTTAGCATGTTTATTTGCGTGCTAATGCAGTAGATGCTAGTGCACTTCTAAAACATAGCTTAGTAGGTATATACATCAAGGCCTGGTTTCACAGACAATGCTTAGGTTAAGACAGGTTCAGGTCATGGTTCAATTTGAATATTTAAGGATCTCTTTTAAACGTGCCTTAGACAAAAACATCACTCGTTTGCATCTTGAGACATAGCAATAGCACTGACATATTTTAAAATCTGTCAGTGCAAGTGCAATGCATTTTAGTCTGGGACTAGGCTTAAGCCTTGACTGTGAAACTGGGGGAAAGTGGTTTTGTATCAAAGATTCATAAATATATTAAGCAGCACAACTTATTTCAAACTTTGATAATAAATCTGCATATTAGACTGATTTCTGAAGAATCATGTGACACTAAAGATTGGAGTAAAGGTTGATAAACTCTGCATTGTATCACAGAAAGTATATTAATTTTTTACTTTTTTAAATTTAATAAATTCAGCCTTGATGAGCATAAGAATCTTATGAGATATATTTATATTTATATATATTAGTGGTGGGCATAGATTAATCTCAATGTGATCTTGAAATTAATCAATATTAATCTAGATTAAATTGGCACATTCAAACTCTGCCGAAGGCATTAAGAATATGTGTGTTACCCAAATAAAATTGACAAACAGTAAGTCTTTGAGAAGGGGTTTATCAAGCTAGGTGGTGCATTAGAAAAGGGGCTCATCTCCTGTTTCCAAAATGCATCACAAAGTGCTTGAAAAAGCTGTAAACTAATTCCACATTGCACAATGTGCAAACAACCTTACGCCTGTTTCACACCAATGGTTTTTTTTTTTCAATTTTGTAGGTGTCGAGGTACAGAAACCAAATAATTAAATGTAAAATAGCACTAGATAGTCTTCAATGTAAAAATCAAATATACAATCAAACCTACATTTATTCACCTTTCTCACATTATTACAGTTTTGCTATATATATAAAAAAATTATATCTGGTGTCAGAATAATTTTTGGTTTGACTGTTAAAACTACAAAGTAATTCAGTCAAGAGCAGTGAGTGATTTTCTTTCATTTTCTTGGATTAACATTACAGCAGCCAGTAGCTAAATTAGGCACGGTCCCTTTAAGAGACGATGAACGCATCCAATATAATACACATCCCATTTTTCCTCAACTGTTTACTTTCACTTAAGAAATAACTGACAGTTTTTTCGAGCATAATTTCCAAGGTGGATATTTTGACATTTTGTATGTATTTGTCGGCAAAAGAGCAAAAATAAGCAAATTCGATTTTCAGGTGTTTTGAGACGCCTTTCTCTGCGTGAGCCCGGAACTGAACACCAGAACACCGCGAGTACTGAATTGGGCTCTTTCACATCTTTTTGTTTGTTTCAAACTGCGATTTGTATTTGTTTGTTCAGGTGCAGGAGGGACTTCGAGGAGAACTTCGCAGAAGAGAGCTCGGTTCAGCGTCGCTGTCCGTGATACTCTGCTCTCTCTCTCTCTCTCTCCGCACCGAACACAGCGCGAGTAACCAGCTAACGTTACTCTGTTCAGCTTTTTCCGGGTCTTGTGTTTGGATGCTTTAATGTTTAAATCGATAAGCGGTAAGGCTTAAAAACACGTGAAAAAGATAAGCTATCATGAGGATGCACAGCAATGGCCCGTCAACTGTCCTGAGCATCTTTTTAGGCTGGCCTCAGCCAGTCGGTTATATAAAATATCAAGGTGAAAGTCATCATAGCTTGCTTCGTATAGACCCAGCTCCCAACCCAACTTTGAGAATAGATTAACGGCGATATTTTTTTATAGCACGATAAGAGTCTCGCGTTAACGCAGCACGTTAACTCTGATAGCGGCCCACCACTAATATATATATATATATATATATACACACACACACACACACATACATATATTAGATACATAGATAGATAGTAGGACCTAATATTGATGTCAAGTGTGGTTTTGCTGAACTTATATGTTTGCACATAAAAAAAATGTCTTGTCTTAAATTTCATATTCCAACTCCATACATAGCCATAATTTATAGTACCATTAGGCACATCTTCTGTATAATTAATCCATCCATATCCACTAGCTTGACCCATTCAAGGCGATTTGTGGATATGTTGACAACATATGCTTATGGCGTTCTTTATAATCCTAATGTGAATGCAACAAGCTCAAGGGAAACAATACAGACCCTGACGGCTTCACATATTTATGTGCTGGTTTCACTGTTGAATGTTGTTATTAGAGGGTTGTGCGTTATTTGATGTCATATTTCATAATGTTTTGGCCTTCCCTCCCTCGCTTTCTCGGACAAAACACTTCTTTTCTTTGAGTAAAGTGTGTTGTGGAGACTGGAGATCTCTGTGGAGCTGTGTTGTAAATCTTCACTTACTCATATGACTGTAGTACATTATATGCCCAGGAGCACCGAACCGAAGTCATTACATTCGAAATTACTAGCATGATGGTAGAGAGAGGCTTCATTTGTCCTTTTCATCTGTTCATTGGAATAATCAGTTATTTTGCCATTTCCATTAAACCCTTAAATGCACTCACTGTGTATTTCAGCCATGCTGTATGAATTGATGTTGAATCGTTGTTGTAGGATGCATGTAATTGTATTTCTTTCTTTGCAGATCTTGTATGAACAGTGGGCGAGTTACAGCATATTCTACAAGTATCAACCCATCGGACTGGTCAGGTATGATAGCTAACAGTAAATGCACTGCCAGAGACCGAGACATAATATAAAGAAGGGAGTTTTTTTTTTTATATAAATACCTTACTGATACGCATTATTCAGGAGTTTGTCAAAAGCCCTATTCAGACAGGCTTTGGTTAAAGGGCACAGGTGTAGCTGTGGATGACTGTAATGTTTATCATCAGGTTATTTAGGATGAGCAATGTCTGACAAATTAGTGAATATCGGATGTCAGATAAGTCTGTATACTGCAGGGTCACAGTAAACTAAATAAAGCAATTAAAAAAAAACATTTTCTTTATTTAAATATGTTTATAATTGAAATTAAATATTTCAATATAAATATACTGAGTTTTGTTTATCTGCTCAAAGTACTAAAATAAACTAAAGAGTGAATATACTAAAACTAATTTTGGAAAAGAAATAATAAAAGTCAGCTGTAATTAAAATGTTATTTTTACAAATTTCCTAATTTTTTTAGAATGAATATAATTTAATCTTCTGTTAACAACCTTTCATTGCACTATGAAAAGACTGAAGATCAGTTTACACTCAGACTGAAGCAAAGGATATTTTTTTCTGATGTTCACTACTTAGTAATTGACACTTCTTGACTTCATTGTGTTTATTGCTCTACTTGAAACTGCTTTCTCTCTTTCAGGAAGTATTTTGGTGAGAAAGTGGGCCTGTACTTTGCCTGGCTGGGAGTGTATACTCAGATGCTAATCCCAGCAGCAATTGTAGGAGTCATTGTGTTCCTGTACGGCTGTGCCACTGTGGACGACAACATCCCCAGGTCCCCTAATTAAATTGACTTGATTGCATTGTTTTTGTAGAAAGTGTGCTAAATAGCATGTGACCCTTCCCTAAACCGTTGACAGTTACATACAGAAATTATCAGCTTATTACTGCGTTTTAATTATGTCAAATTAGTTTGTCACAAAATGAAGATTGACACATTCTTCTTATCTGTGCCATCAACTTCAAATGCATTCCACCGTCTCACGCCCTTAAGAAACATGTTTCAGCAGCGTCTCCCGACAGAAGTACATACTCTTTCGCAATGGCTTTGAGCTTTGTGGGAAGATTTTTAGCAAAGAGTATGCCGAGCCATTTACAAAAGTAATCACTGTTGCACTTTGCAAGAAAAATGGATGGATGTTGAAGCGTGTGGTAATTAGGGAGTTCAGAGTGGGTTTGAAATGGTGCGACTTTAATGTAGTGTATAATGAAAGTGACTCAGTGTTCGCTGGGCATCTCGCAACGACATTCATTAATTCCAGAGATGCCACTGCCGAAATCAAGCTGTTCTCAAACCTACCTAGGAAAAAATAAAGGAATTATATGGACACCACTGATATGAAGTATTCAAACAGAATTATGTTTTCTTTACACTGCAAGTTACTCCACAAACTTTAATTGTTCTGTCAAAAATGAATTGCTGTAAACTTCTATCCACAGAAATGGAAATTGTGCAGTGAAATAAAAATTCACACATTAAATTTACTGTACATACAGAGATGAAATATTGTGAGAAGTAGCATGCTACTGTTAACTGAAGAGTTTTGATGATATTAAAACGTGAACTGCAATCTGTAACAGTGCACTTTTCACTCTTAAACGGGCAGTGCAACAGACTATTTAGTTGTCTAATTAAATTGCAGCCTTTAATTTGATAATAACAGCCATTTCTTTATTTATTTTAATCTTACATTTTAATTATTAGCTTTTGATTTAACTCCCTGCAATTCGCTCACAAATCCACAGGGGTTATAATTAAATAACACTCTGAAATTGTAATTAAACACAATGTTGGTACATTAAGTTACTGATTGTAGTTTTTAGTGTTTAATTTGTAATTTATTTAGAAATTTTTCTTACATTCAGTATAACTATAATTTAATAGTTAGCATAGCGCCATGCTAGAGCCCAGTTTCTTATGCATTTCATGTGAAGATCACTGTTTGCGCAGTACATACAGTTGCTGCTTTTGTAGATTACTTCATATTAGCCATCACATCCATTTAGACATCAAAGCAATGTTTCAATGACATCAAAGTCACTATGTTTTGGAACAAGCTGAATACAGAATAAATGTGTTTTCTTTCAGAAATAATACAAGCTAAAACATAAAAAAATAAGGGGAAAAAATACTCTGTAGCCTTAATTAATAGCTTTACATAGAAACATTATGGTGTCTAGGAAAACATGGAGATGTGATGTACTTCTAAAATCAGGTTTCTTCTTTGTGTACTCAGTATGGAGGTCTGCGACGAGAGAAACAATATCACCATGTGCCCAATGTGTGACCGAGCCTGCAGCTACTGGAAACTGGTCACGGCTTGCGGCACGGCTAGGGCCAGCCACCTGTTCGACAATGCGGCCACCGTCTTCTTCGCCATCTTTATGGCACTATGGGGTCAGCAGCTCTGTTCTCATTTCATGTTCACCCGTACGCTTTGTTGCTGCTGTACACCAACTGTTGTACCTCTGCATATTGAGGGCAGACTTGCTCTGACAAATGCTGAAGAGATTTGTGCCCTGGTTTTACACTTCTCTTTTAATTCCCCCTGTACTCATCCCCGTTCAAATGCTGAGCTTCCTCAAAAAGCTGATTATTTTGGCTAAAGCCCTAAATTTGCTTTTCCTGTTTTAATCCCCTACGGTTACAAGCTTTGAAATGAAAAATGACACCCTATGAAAAGGCTACTTGCTAACTTGAGTTCTCTTTAAAAGAATCAATGTGAGCCAGAAAGTGAATCGAGTGTAAAGAGAATCCCGTTCTTTTTGCGTTCATACTGCTGAGCTTGAATGTGGGCTCAGATCTCTGTTTGTTTCACTTCTGTTGTGATCGGTTCTAAATCCACTTTCCATTTACACTGACCTAAAGTGAACGGTATTCAGAGAACTTCCTCAGATAGTTTGGTTTAGTTCTCTTTAAAAGGGCTCCGGATTGTGTTTAACATTTACATATGAGCTAAAATTGTAAACCGGACTCATATGGTTCAAGTGAACCAAGTGTGAAAACACCATTTGAAAAGATTCCCAAAGGAACGTATTACAGCCCAATGTTAAATGAATGTTTCATGGTTTCTAAGAAAAACACCTATGTATTAGTGATTTCCAAAGTTACAGGGTATGGAAATGAATGAAAGAATATTGAAAAATTACTATTTTTGCTTTCATACAGCATTCAGACTCAGATCTCTTTCTGGTTCACTTTGGTTGTGATCAGTTACATTCATGCATACTGGCCTAAAGTGAACTGAATTGAACACTTCCTTGTTGTTTTCAGTTTATTTTAAAGGGATATGAGTTTGTTGTGAGTGTTCACACACAAGCTGAAATTATGAACCAGACTCAAACACAAAAATGAAAACATCTTTAAAATACAAGTTCCCAAAACGTTTTACAGCCTGATGCTATTGGAAAACCTTCCAGGTTATTTAGAAAACATTTATTTGATAGTGATTTCCAAAGTTACAACAGAAAATGAATAAATGAATATTTAAATATAGTTATTTTTGCATTCATACTGCTGATCTTGAAACTGGACTCGGATCTTGTTTTGTTTCACTTTGGTTATGATCGGTTCTCGATTCAATTTCCATTCACACTGACCTAATGTAAAGTGCGTTGAGAACACTTCCTTAGATGATTACAGTTTGGTTCTCTTTAAAAGGGTTCACACATAAGCTGAAATTTTAAACTGGACCTAAATACTTAAAACAAAATGCATTAAAATATAATTTCTTAATAAAAAAATAAAATAATTAGAGCCTGATGTTGCAGGAGATCCTTCCATGGTTCTTCAGAGAAAACACGAACGTATTAATGATTTCCAAAGTTACTAGCCCTAGTAATTAATGAAATAATAATGAAATATATTCTTGATAAGAAAAGAAGTCCCTGAGAAAAGTCCAGGAAATTGCGCTGATCAGAGCTGATACGTTCAATAAGTATAAATGTGGGTTTGTTAGTGAAGGTTACTGCTCTGTGTCACACAGCCACCATGTTTATGGAGCACTGGAAGAGAAGGCAAATGAGGCTCAATTACATCTGGGACATGACCAGCTTCGAAGAAACCGAGGTTAGTCACACACACCCATGTTGACCAAGAAAAGTGTCAATAGAATACTTTTTGATGTACGTGTTGATAAGATAATTATATGGGTTTATGTATGTTTTGTAGGCGTGCTTCATTATTTCCTTGTGCAGACTTGTATTATCCTTAGGCTTTGGTGTAAAGAAATATACATGTCTTTTTTATTGATCCAGTGCCATGAAATCAAACTGTTTTTTTCACTGTTTGTTTTTTTGTCCTGTTTTGTATAGGGGAAACAAAAGGTTTGGAATCGGTTCATTCACAGTATTAACTAAATTTATTTCCTTCCTAACCTAACAGTTGCATTTCAGTACTAACATAATCTTCATATTATCTTAAAAGTCGTCTTCAAGCATCGTCGTCACATTCTTGCTTGTGTAAAGTATTCCACCAGCACTTATCTATCTATTGGTCTGTTGCTGTGGAGGTCTGGGAGATTCCTGTTCTCTCTTCCTCCGGCCTTACAGGTCAAAAGCTGCTCACTTTCCTTTCGGCAGTCAGTCTTTGCAGGCTTGCCACTGTTTATGTGGATAAAATAAGCAGGAGGAACTAATAAAATCTAAAGCTGCTGAATGTGGAAAGGAATATGTATTTGTGGTGCTGAGAGCTTTTGGTTTTAAGGATTATACTTTCACTTGAATGTCACTGTGTTGCTATTACCAGAATTTCTGTTCTGTTCACTGATCATGCACATGGCTGCTTTTGGCTCCATAACCAGTTATCTTTTTCTGCTGTTTTTCACTTTTAAACTGGTTTAAGTCGTGTATGTGTTGGGAATTGCTTTCTCTGTTTTTCCTAGAGTCAACCAAGAGCAGAGTATGAGTTCCATGTTATGAAGAAGTCCTTGAAGAAAGAGCAATCCCCAAAGGTAGGTCTTTATGAATCCAAGCTTCAGATGGAAAAAAAACTCACAAACTCACCATTTGCTGACCATCTGCTGCATATGCAAACAGAATTGCCAATTGGATTTACACTATTTCTAAAAGTCAGGGTGGTTAACATCTCCAAATAATAATAATAATGCATTTTTACAACACCGCTAGCGGAATTATCTATTAAAACACATTTAAGATGTGAAGACATTTTTACCCTATATTTAAGACAGTTAGGATTTAATATGCCCCTTCTTGTCCAAGTGGGTTGTTCTTGGCTAGAATAATCTACAATGTGGACCAGACCATATGCTGATATCATTTTGGCTTAATTTTTAGTGTCTGGCACAACACAGGCAATGCTGATTCTAGCAGTATTTTTGTCTGTTGACTTATGCATGCCATCCTTGCTGTCATACTGATGTCTGGATTATTGGGTAATGCGTATTATGCTCAGTAGATGTTGACCTAGTTGCAATATACTGAATGTTATGTGACAGCACAGCTGTGAGGCATGTCTAGGGGCTTGATTTTGCTCTGCTTGGCTTGACCCTCTCTGTCCTTTTGGAGGCCAAAGCATGCTGGAGCCCTGAGATTACACATCTGATTTTTGACCAAGTTTCTTTTGCAGGATGCAAGTGTCTTCGTTCTATGTTCTGATCTCACATTTGACAATTCATATCTTTTTCTAGGCAGGAAATGTGAAGCTGACATGTAGAGACCGAATGCCAGCATACATGACTATTATCGTCATGATGATTTTTTTGGTAAGACCTTATTTTTTTATTTATTAATTTTCATTATAATGCTGTGATGTACGTAGTTTTTTTTATATGACAATAAATGAAAGGAATTTAACTCTCAGAACATTTTTTAGTAGTTAAATGTTCCTTATTTTAAACAACCAGGCAATTTAATTTATTTTGAAATCACATGAGCAGACAAATAATGCTCACTTTATTATCAGATGTTTTCAGTTGCATAATGAAGAAGCCATGGTGACTTAGATCTGGCTTTCTATAATTGGTAACCAATAATGTTGTCTTTTCCATGATGCTGTATCCAGTCTCGGTCACTGAATTATTTTATTACAAGTCACTTTTCTTTTCTTTGTTTGTGTCCTCAATGCAGATCTTTGTGACCTTGGCCATCGTGTTTGGTGTGGTGCTATACAGGGTCTCCATTATGACCGCCCTGCACATGAGTTCCACTCCCACATTCCGCACTAATATACGGGCCACCGTTAAAACCACTGCTGCTATCATCAACCTTATTATCATCATCATAATGGATGAGGTCTATGGAGCAATTGCACGTTGGCTCACTATTATGGGTACGCCTGTTTATTGACTTCAAGACATTAAGTTGGCCAGATTTGTTGCAAAACATGTTTACAAAACTTGCTGTTGTTTTCAACCTATCAGAGGTGCCAAAAACTGACAAGAGTTTTGAGGAGAGGCTGATCTTCAAGACATTCATATTGAAGTTCGCAAATGCATTTACCCCTATTGTGTACCTGGCATTCTTCAGAGGCAGGTGAGAGTATTGGTACCAAGGAGTCACTCTGAAACCGAATGCTATCAGATACTTGGTTATTATTAAATCTACAATAGGATTTCCATTCGTTAGAGTAACAAGCTCTGTTTCCAAACCTAGTGAGCTGTCCTGCTGTCTAAGTGACTGATTTGAAATGAGGTACAGTATAGACAGATGCTCCTTACAAATAGTGCTTCATCCGTAAAAAACATGAAAGATTTTGGTGTTAATGTCTTGCTAAGATATAATTTTGGTAAAATAATAGAGACTGGGAGTAGGTGTGGTGTGTTAGGGGTTACGTGAGTACACTTAATGTCACCACACTCTGTATCATTTGCACAGGTAGTGCATACAGCAAGGTTGAACCATTGCAGTAGTCCTGTCTGGAGATGGCAGCAGCCTTGAAAAGGAACTGGTCTGCATGCTTTATTCTTAGATCCATGTATCTGGATGATATGTCCCAGTGATTGTTGTGTATACTGAAAAGTGAAAGGGGCCAAATACTGAGCCCTGGGGTACCCCCATGGATAGCTGATGTGATTTAAATCATGCTCACTTCTCAGATACTTTATAAATAGTAGAGTTTGATAATTTGCAATGAAGACTAACTAATTTAGAGGCAGCTTTTGCCAGCCACATGGCTTCATTGACCAGAATAATTTCTGCTTTTGAGTGTCTGCCTCTGAAAAGACTTGTGCTACTCCCTTCACCAGGAACTTTCGATTGCTGCCATTTTCTCTCTGAAGTTTGGTCTCACGAAGAACATCAGATGTTCAGGGGTTAGTGGGTGTTTTGTGCAAACAGGCCTGGAGGAGAGAGGACAGATGCTGTCTAGACAAGATGTTCAAGTGGATTTAAATGCATCATTTACATAAGAGAGGAGGAGCTTTTAGTTGGACTGAACAGAGGTGGGCGATCATAGAAACAAGTTTGAGGGAGTGGAGGTTATGTTGAAAGAAAACCAGCGAAGAGTGTGCAGCAGGCTAGGTGGAAATCGTAAATGTGCAATGAAGTTACAAGGACATTGTCTGTGGTACAGTTACTTGTGTAGATGAGGCCAAGTAGGTTTCCTGATTTGTAAGTTGGTAAATTGTTGCGGTCAAACAAAGCTAGGTCAGCTTATAAGGACACAGCATGAGGCTTATCCGGGTGAATGTTTAATTAACCAAGAACCACAACTGGGCTGCCATCTTCAGGGTTGGAAGATAATCGCACATCCAGTTCTTCAGAAAATTTCCCCAGCTGATATGTAGGACGATATGTAACAAACAATACAATTTTGTCTTCGTAATTACATGAAATTCAAAGGGATTATTGATAGCTGTCTGATTTGTTTACTCCTGGCTTGCAGTTTAATTTGATGAGTAAGTTGCAAAGAGCTGACAGATTTGTCAAATTGCATTGTCTTTTGCATCTGAAGAAGGGCTTACACATGGTGAAAAAAATCAACAAATAAAGGAGAAAAAAAAGTATAAATAAGTGCCTTGCTGAAGTCCTTTTTCACTGGACATGCACAGGTATACTTGCAGATCATTACATAAGTTAGGTCTTTAAAAAAGGGAGGGCTTCACATGTTAAAGATAGTTTGAGTGCATGAGTTACCAGCAATTAAGTGAAAATAGTTAACGCCTTTTTAGATTAACAATACAAAGCATATAACGTCAAAGGCTAGCAAAAATACTGCAGGACTGCTGCCGCCCTAAAGCACCAGCGCAGCTACTACAGATCAACACAAATCACTACTGTAATTTCTAGCAACCAAAATATTCGTAACAGTAGAAACAATGTATTAGCCATACACGTACTACTGCAGACTTCCATCGACAAATCACAATGATGCTCTCTTACGGTGCATTCACAGTGAGTCACTGCATTCTATTTGGCATTCCTACTTTTCAGTTGTATTTTATTTTATGAGGCAGTGATTCCATCTTCACTCTCTTTGGTAGTCCCCACATCTTGTCACTAATCATGCGCCGGTCAGCTTTGTTGCTTCAATAACAAATTGTCACCTGAAGTTGTCATTGCTCACTAAATGTAAATGATGCCTTGTGGCTTTGTCACTGTGTATGGCTGCCAGTGTGAACATACCTTTAGAATTTGGCCAAAATTAGGTATCGTAATAGCATAAATTAGGTATCATTCTTGCTGGAATGCACATGGAAAAAAATATAATTGCGAAAACTTTTTTTTTTATTATTATTATTATTATTTTTTTTTTTTTTTTTAGAATTCTGACTTTTATTTCTGCCAATTGTATTCATTTCACAATTTGAACTTTTCTATCTATATTTGGACAATTAGTTTTCCTCACCATGTAGTTAAAAAATAATAAAAGTAACTTTTTGTCTTACAATTCTATCTTGTTTCTTGAATTTGCGAGTTTTTACCGGTTTACAATTCAGAATTTATATCTCTCGATTCTAAGAAGTCAGAATTCTAAACTCAGAATTGCAAGAAAAAGTCTGAATTATAAGATAAAGAATTGCTATTACCTTTTTATTTATTTTTTTAAACCTGTGGCCTAAACAAACTTTCATAAACACCAGCTTAGACCCTCATCATTGCATTTCTGTACCCCTCCATGCTGGTTCGTACAAAATAAACCTGGCTTTGATCCACATCTGTTCATTAGCCAAAAATGCTGGTCTACCTGATTGACCAAGGAAGTCCTGCAGAGTAGACTGTGAAGAAGCTGGATGCAAACACTAAAACATTAGCATTAACAGCACAACATACATGTGACATGCAGTATGCTTCTGACCAATATAATATCGCTCAGTAGGTTGTGGAAAAAGCTACCCCCAATTCCCTTTAGGGTACTTTGACAGTAATGTCTATTTTGTAAAAAAAAAAAAAAAAAAAAAACTTGCATTTGTGCAGTGGCTAGTAAACACAGCTATTGACCTTCTTCTATCCAATGCCTCCAGAATCATTGGACGTCCTGGCAAATATATCTACGTTATGGGGTCTTACCGAATGGAAGAGGTACATATCTAGCATTCAGCTTCCTCCTTTTATGTGTGTGTCATTGGTGGTTGGTGCTTTTTTCTTGTACCCACATCATATGAAAAATAACTTGACAGATTGTCTTAGATACCTCACTCCTGATGACTAACACTTTTGGAGGTGTGTAGCCAGTCAATTCCATAGTAACTGAGTGAAAATCTCTCTGTTTCACCCTGCAGTGCGCCCATGCCGGCTGTCTGATGGAATTGTGCATACAGCTCTGCATCACCATGCTTGGCAAGCAGCTCATCCAGAATAACCTGTTTGAGATAGGACTTCCGTGAGTAGCAAACACATTTGTAGAAGAAGGAAATCTGATAAGTTCCCACTGTGGATTATAGGTGTGGCTTACATTTCTAGACATTTGCTTTAGGGAATTATTGTACTTTGAGGAGAACGTTGTAAATAGCTGCCGTGAGCATTTTATTTTTATTTTTTTCATGAAAAGACTTTGCTGACCTTTTTTGTGTCTTGCTTGCAAATACATATTAGGTTTCATTTGGACAAATGCAAATACTAGTTTGTAAGCACATCTCAGGCAAATGCCTCTGAAGGTAGTACATGGTAAAATAAATACATGAGCAGGTCCAAACAGAATGTCAAAAGATTAGAGAGAGAGTGTGTGTTTGTATACAGTATGCATGTTGTGAACAGGGCAAAAAATACAGATATCTAATTTAGGTCAATCCAATTAACCAAAATATTGAGTAAACAAACACAGATGGACGGTTCACAACAACACTCTGAATGATGGCTGCTCGGATGCAAACGAGCACATCTTGCAATGGATATGCTTGAGTTCAGGTTAGTTACATGCAAAATCCACAATGATTATTAATCTGTGCCACAGGAAACTGAAGAAAATGCTCCGACAACGCAAGATAGACAAAAATCATCAGGAAGAGCTGAACAGAACGCTTCATCGTCACGAGAAGGACCACTTCCTTGGGCCCTTTGTCGGACTCAACCCAGAGTACATGGAAATGAGTGAGTCACTACACACTATGCGCCCACACACACACACACACACACAGAGACGTATAAACATTTATTTGTATTCTCTCCTAGTCCTGCTGGCTGTTTTCCGCATTCTTGTAGGAACACAACATCATTAAAAACGTATTGTAATTACGATTATGAATGATTAAATTCACGCTGTCCACAACTGCTAATTGAAATGTCTAAACACAAGCAGACAGATTTATACCCCTCATCTGTTCAAAGCACTGTTATGAGAGTAATACAAGCTTCAGACGGCGTGCACAGTAAACGCACGTCCGTTCTGTGAAGGATCTGCAGTGCCCCTCCTCTCCTCTCATCTCGCCTCATCTCTGCTACAGCGTGGGATGGACTTCTGCTAAGAGAGAGGCATTATGGGTCCAAAGGGGGGCTGGCAGAGCAGCGTGAGATTATGAGCTTTAGTTCTGGCTTGAATTCATTAATAACATCCCACCCCCTCATCTACCATCCTCCATCTATACTTTTATCTTCTATCCTTCTATCTATCTATCTCTCTCTCTGTCTCTCCTGTCCCATCCTTCCTTCTCTGAGCATGGCCACCCAGTCTCCTCCTGAGACCCTAAACTAGTAACGTTCAGGAGCATCAGCACAAAATCCAGGAATGATTACAGTTCTTGTGTGAATCGGGCGATTTGTGTTTTTACACAAATGTTTTTAAAAGTCTTAAAGGGGTCATATGACATGATTTCATGTTTTTCTTTGTCTTTGGAGTGTTACAAGCTGTTATATAATTAGAATAACATCAAAAAGTTGATTTATTTCACTAACTTCATTCAAAAAGTGCAAACTTGTACAGTATATTATAATAATTCATTACACACAGACTGATATATTTCAAATGTTTATTCCTTTTAATTTTGATGATTATAACTGACAACTAAGGAAAATGCTAAATTCAGTATCTCAGAAAATTTGAATATTACTTAAGACCAATACAAAGAAAGGATTTTTAGAAATCATTGCCAACTGAAAAGTATGAACATGAAAAGTATGAGCATGTACAGCACTCGATACTCAGTTGGGACTCCTTTTGCATGAATTACTGCAGGAATGCGGCGTGGCATGGAGTCGATCAGTCTGTGGCACTGCTCAGGTGTTATGAGAGCCCAGGTTGCTCTGATAGTTGACTTCAGCTCTTCTGCATTGTTGGGTCTGGCATACCGCATCTTCCTTTTCACAATACCCCATAGATTTTCCATTGGCGAGTTTGCTGGCCAATTAAGAACAGGACCATGGTCCTTGAACCAGGTACTGGTAGCCCTGGCACTGTGTACAGGTGCCAAGTCCCATTGGAAACTGAAATCTGCATCTCCATAAAGTTGGTCAGCAGCATGAAGTGCTCAGCAGCAGTACAATCCTTTTTGTCTGAGAAACACTTCTGATGCTGTCTATTGTTCAAGAGTGGCAAGGAATGCGACAGCTGAATTTTTCTACCACATCTTTTCGTCTCTCTATTAATGTGCTAATTTTGCAATGACCTTTTGTGTCTTGCCCTCCTTGTGCAAGGTGTCAATGGTTGTCTTTTAGACAACTGTCAAGTCAACAGTCTTCCCCATGATTGTGTAGCCTACAGAACTAGACTGAGAGACCTTTTAAATGCCTTTGCAGGTGTTTTGAGTTAATTATCTGATTAGAGTGTGGCACCAGGTGTCTGCAATATTGAACCTTTTCACAATATTCTAATTAAAATAAACATTTGAAATATATTTGTTTGTGTGTAATGAATAAATATGATATACAAGTTTCACTTTTTGAACGGAATTAGTGAAATAAGATTTTTGATGATATTCTAATTATATGACCAGCACCTGTATATAATATCCGTAAGGTTGCAAAGATTAAGGTTCTCAAACCTTAAGAGCTATTCTTTTTAATAGTTAAGACTCATCCATGCCTTCTTAAAACACCTCATTCAAACACACTCCCACAAATCTACGTCACCGTGTGGGAAGATTTTTCAGCCAATCACAGTGCACCGGATAGCTGGCCAATCGGTGTACGCCGCGCTTTTCAGAATGGTGAGCTTTGTAAAAATTGACTAAAAATCCAGAGAGTAGCAACAGTAGTGTACTGTATGTGGGAAATGATGTTTGTTTTAACCTTAAACCATGTAAACTTTGCATTACACTAAATAATAAAAAAAAGTAATTTTTAGCAACATCATATGACCCCTTTAAGACCACGTTTCCCAGCATACCATCGTTTGATGTACTTGATGTGATAAGATGTTCTCAGTAATCCAGCGGAAACCTGTTTTTGTTTCTTTTTCTTATCTAGTCATTCAGTTCGGGATGGTGACCTTGTTTGTGGCCTCCTTTCCGCTCGCTCCTCTCTTTGCTCTACTGAACAACGTCATTGAGATTCGTCTTGATGCAAAAAAGTTTGTCACGGAGCTGAGAAGACCGATTGCTGTAAGAGCAAAGGACATTGGTCAGTATCTACACACTGATTTTCAGCACGTTTAATGAGCTTTATCTAGATGTGATGTAATCTTTTGCACATACAGTAAGTATAGTATTCCTGTAGCACAAAAGAGTGAAAGCATGAACTGATCAAATGTACACATTGAATGCAAAGCCAGTCATTTTGGATAAAAGATTCTTCCAAATCTATAAATGTAAAAGCACATAATAAGACACTACAGACTCTGGAATTTAGGATGTGTATGAAAATACGCCCGTTAAAGTTTAATAGGATTTTTTTATAGAGACTTTTTATATCCTGTGATTTTTTATATTTAAGCAGCATCACACAAGCAAGTGTCCTGATTTTCCAAATATTATTACAACTACAAAAGTGTCATTAATTTCACACAGACGCTGAATAAATGTAGTCTTTTTCATTCATTTAAGGGATATTTCAAGAGAAGTAGTTACAAACAAAGCACAATTGTATAATATATAATATTATTTGTGCATCTGTCACTTACGGCATGTTCTGCGCCTCTTCTGTCGTGATAAGACATATGATTTAATTTGATTGCTAACAGCCCTATAGTTTAATGATTTTCTAACTCAATTTATTGATTGTATTTTTTAATTTTATATAACAGTTGACAAATATGTTTATTGAGGTTAGAAAAAGAGTTGCCCTCATAAAGGTAAGTCCCTGGAAATCGATTAAGAGGTAAAATTGGACACTTCTATGGAAAGGTTCCTTTCTGTTACTGATTTGGCCTTTCAGATGCAAAGACCTGATGTCACTTTAAAGTGATTTCTTGCATAACGAATTTCCAAAATGATGTACTGTATCACCAGGAAACATTGGCTCTGAGAGATTCTTGAAATGCTTATTTCTGGTGATCTGCTCATTTTTGGAGGAGACAGGGTGTAGATGGTTATCTAAGTTAAATAAATTCAATGCATATTGATAACTTGAATTGATATCGTAGCAGGCTGTCAACAATTTGCTCCATACTTTATGCATAACTTGATGTTTATGTATCTATTTATTGTGCCAACATGCCTTGTCTCGTGACCGCATGCCCTGCTCTGGGGGTTAGTGTAGGACAACATGTGGTAAATAAACTATGTTTTCTGGTCAGTAATGGAAATGTTCATTTGCTAAATTGTAGCCAAGCCTAAAGGTCTTTTGTTTACACAAACTTATTTTAAGAAAGAGAAGAGGGCAGATGCATGTTTTCATTGCAATAGTCTAGTGAAAGGCTGAAAAAAAAAAACCTCTAACTATAAATGACAAGCATTTATCACCACCTAGTGGTAATGTGTTGTATTACGTGTATTTATTGCTTAATCTCACAGACCCCGGCAAGAACATGGTTAAATAATATATATATATATATTTTTTAAATATAACACTTAAATATATTTTTGCTCCTAATACTTTGATTAAGAGTATTATTATATTTATCAAGATTTTTTTTAAAGAAAATACATTTTATTTGTATTTATTCTGTATAAAACACCAGCATTTAATCACTGTAAATATAGCAACATTTAAAATACACATCAGTGTAATCTGATATCTCTTTAATGTCTTTGTTCTCTTTGTCTTTGTCTCCAGGAATCTGGTACACTCTTCTCCGAGGGATCAGTAAAGTGGCTGTCATTGTTAATGTAGGTTTAAATTCTCTCAAACAAATAAGAGCTGAACCTCTTGTACTGTGACGTATATTCTATGAAGCTGTATTTCTGAACATTGATATTACTAGAGCCATTATTAGTATAACTAATTATTAGTGGCATTGTATTTTTTTTGCTCCTGCAGTATAAATCCGACTCATGTATGAAAAAAATCCGACTCAAATGTATGCTGTGAACATAAATGAATCATCCAACATTTTGAGCAGAAGTGTGCTATTACTTTTCTAAGTGATCTGACTAATGATAAAACAGGTGAAAGGAATCCCATAGCCACTGAACTCATGCCATATGATGAGACACAGGGCCAGATAGCAAACACCCAGAACACCCGAGCAAAGAAACGCCCAGAAACACATTAGCAGGCTAATCCTCCCGTGTCTCTCTTCAGGCGTTTGTGATCTCGTTCACCTCTGACTTCATCCCACGCCTGGTCTATCAGCACATGTACAGTCCAGACGGGACTCTTCATGGCTTTGTCAATCACACCCTTTCGTACTTCAATGTTAGTCACTTCCAGCCAGGCACAGAGCCCATGCAGCCCATGCACCTGGGATACAAAGTGGAGGTTTGCAGGTACTTGCTTTGATTTGCACTAAAGAGTCTTTCTTGATTTTTCTAATGTGGTGTATGACTGTGTGTTATCTTCATAATGTTTACACTATCCACAGATATAAAGATTACAGGGACCCTCCATGGTCCAACACGCCATACGAGTTCTCAAGAGAGTTCTGGGCCATTCTGGCGGCACGATTAGCTTTCGTCATCATCTTTCAGGTCAGTCAAAGACAAAGTCAAACTTTTTCAAACTTTTTTACTATTTCTGAAATATGATGGAATTTTATAAAGAATTTCATAATTTCAATAAGAATAATAATCATAATAATCACCATTTGTAGTTGCTGTTGTTTAGTTAGAAAAAAAGAAAATTTATTACACTTTCATTTAAATTGTTAAAATGCTCCCAAATCGTAATTGCCACATTTTTACAGTAATACACCAAAACATCATCCTGTCCAGATGCCCATTTGAATCAATTGTGACCGTTATTAAAACATGAGTAGCATACATATATACTATACTAATGTATTTTATATATATGTATATATATATATATATATATATATATATATATATATGTGTGTGTGTGTGTGTGTGTGTATGTGTGTATATATATATATATATATATATATATATATATATATATATATATATATATATATATATGTATATATGTATATATATATATATATATATATATATATATATATATATATATATATACAGTATACACACACACACTGTACTGTATATAATTTTTTACTTTTGTCGTTTTTATTATTTGATTTTTTTATTTTTCTATTTAGATTGTAATTAAATTTTCTTAAATTTTAGTTTAGTGTTTTTTTTGTTTTTTGTTAATTGCCCAAGCAACATTTCTTTTGAGTTAAGTTTAATAGTTTTCGTTTTTCTAATGGCAATAACATCTTGACCTTGATCTATACTTTATATATAAATTAACTAAATTGAAATCATTTTTTTTTTCACTTTTTTTTTTTTATAATTCAACACTGTTTCCATGAGTCACTTTAACACAAATGCCACTTCTCTCTGTCTCTCTTTTCAGAATGTGGTGATGCTGATGAGCGACTTTGTGGATTGGCTAATCCCAGACATTCCCAAGGACATCAGCATTCAGATACACAAGGAGAGGAACCTCGTCGTTGAGCTGTTCATGAAACAGGAACGGGGCAAGAAGTACAGGAACACCATGGGTGACCCAAGCCCCCAGCCGCTCCGCTCGCGCCCCAGCTCACAGGCCTAGCCCGGCGCTCGCTCTGATCCCAGTGCTGCGAGGGAAACAGTAACACGGTCCACTCCAGGGACCTGCTCAAACAGAACGGGAAGCCTGTCGAGGACCGGCCTGTCCTGGAGGACCACTGCTGTTATCGTTACATGACTGCCGCCTCATTGGTATACCAGAAACAAAGTTCCAACAAGAAAAAGATTTCTGTTTTTCTTTTGTCTGTTACTGAATTAAACACTTGCTATATGCAACTTCTGCAGGTAGGTTTGTTTGGAAAGAGGGCTGTAGGGTTTGTATCGTTTTATCTGTTGAATGATGAATATTGTATCTAGTTTTGTGAAGCATCGCTGCTTTAGCATTAATAGACGGCTAATGAGCATTTTATTTGAAACTACAATGCTTTTATATGAATTTTAACATGAAAATGTAACATTTATGTTTTCGATATCGATAGGATTGAACTCTGAACCAACTCGTTTAAAGTGTTTTTTAAATTATTTAATATTAGACATTTCAGAATATTTCTGGTCGAGTGAATTAGCAACTATCGATATCATGCTGTTTCCTTTTTTTAGGCACTAAGTAGTTCTGTTCTATCACTGTAATGATTGTGTCTGTTTAGCCTTTAGCGGTCTATACATAAAATATAGACATGAAACACTGCAAATTAATCAAAATAACTACAATAATCACTCTTGGTCTTATGATTTTACTATTCTAGAATTTCTATTATACGCTGGAGTGCTTGTGACAGGATGTGGATTGATCTTGGGGATTTTTGGCAGCATGCAGGTGCTTGGTTTTTAGGTAGTGCATCTGAAAATGAAGAAAGGGTACGCTGTATATAAACCCATGACGCTCAAGAGGCCTTAATATTCATGAAAATGAGAATGAGATTTGTGTCTTATCTGAATGTTTTCTCTGGTCTTGATTTGTGATGTTCCAACCATGATGAAATGACAGTGATGATGGAAACAATATATCTTGGTATGATGCATGTGTCTTCCATTCACAGAAATGACATGAAATATAAAAGAGTAGTTTTAATTCAAATTAATATAATATAAAATATGAATTCAGTCTTACTGTTTGGGCATTTGGCCAATACTTGGTCTATATTGGTCTATAAACTGTAATTATTAAACAAAACTGTATTTCCTATTTTTTCATTTTTTTTTCTTTTATATACACCCCCCCCCCACCCCCAAAGGCTTCAGTTCTACTATAAATGAACAGTGTAAACCCATTTTTAGACTGTTACATCATACACATACGGTTTACCTCTGTGAAAGAAACCTTTAAATGTCTTTTTTTTAATTAATATTATTGTGGAGGTTCAGTGTCTCAAACTGCTAATGGGAGGTTATGACTGTACTTTGGCTTTTGAATTATGTTTCCAAAATAAACATGTCATACATTTGGTATGTATACATTTATTGACTCTTTTGTAGACCTGGCTGTCACATTTTTGAAAGGTAAACTCACTGAATTCATATTTGTTGCTTCTTGTATCCTCCCCTTTGGGTTGAACAATGAAGGAGGAGCGAATTAATAGGAAGTAAGTCAGGTTAATTTCAGTTCCCTTCCTCAGAGTCGCGAGATCCGATTCATTTTGCGAATCGATTCTTTTGAATCAGAAAAAAAAAACATCAGATATATCATTTCCATCTCTTGACAAAATGCGCGTTTTAAAGCTACTTATTAAAGAAAATAAAATAAAAACGCAGTTTGGTATGTGTGTTGGTCATCCAATCAGAGCAGAGTCCAGTGTTTCCGTTTTTAGGCTATTACGTTATTTTTTCGAGTCCAAATGAACTTGTTCAACAGCTCAAATCATTACTTTTCAGAAAAATATGAATAAAACGCGGTTTATTTATGAATTGGTACAGTAATTTTGGTACTACTTCTAAAACTCTGAATCCCTCCTAGCTGACCCAAAGCATGCTTTTAGGACACAAGGGAGGGGTTTTCGATGCTTTGCTAACTTAGAGCCAGAGCTGAAAGCGAAAGCGGGTTAATTTTAGTGTTGTAGCCTACTTGTGTTAGCATTCAAACACATCATGGATAGCAGCAGATTTAGAGCCATGTTACTGGCGATCTCTGATAAACTTACTGAAGACAATGTGAAGAGTCTAAAGTTCTTGTGCCAAGAAGAAGTCGGGAAGAAAAAGCTCGAGAAAGTCAATAAGGGGATCGATCTTTTCGAGTGCTTGATCGAAAGAGCTGCTATTGGACCTGACCACACTGAACTCCTGCGAAAACATCTAAACCACATCGGCCAGAAAGTTCTTCTGGAGATCATCGATGATTACGAGAGAGGAGCGACGGGGAGCCCTCCTGATGTCCCAGACGCAGAAGAGCGAGGTTTGTAGACTTTTACTCAACTCTTGTGTTTCGTGCCACACCGAGGCTCTTCATTAACAGCAAAACACGGATAAGACAGCTGCATATCGATATTTTTTGCTTTACACTCTAAATGTCTCATATGTGTAAGTGAAAAGATGACATGTTGAGGTATAGTTTCTGTCATTTAAAAATAATAATAATGTATTCTGTGGTTTTGTACCACTGTGTCACTGAGGCGATGTTTACTCTGTTATCACTAATGGGCCGTTTGAACGACAACGTTTTCAGCTAAAAACGAGAAACGTTTTATGCGTGTTTCCTGTTCATTTACATGACAACCGCGTTTTGGGGACTGAAAACGCATCTTTTTGAAAACGGGTGTTCACAGTTTTTGAAAACGCCACGGTTGTCGTATCCGTGTAAACACCATAAACACCCAATACTGGAATTTTTGAAAACGCTGACGTCATGCGTCAATGGCATCACACTGTAAAGTGCATTTGTACCATAGACAGTAAAAGAAATGGACACAGCGACCCCATTGGAACTCAATTGAGACAAGTGAAGCCCATTTTTAGCGTTTTTTAGCACTTCCGTTTCTGACGCGCAGACTCAAACCTGTCTGACAGATGTAAATCTTCTAGTAGCTGTGCGTGCAAACTTCCATCGTTAATCTTGCAGAGACGGCGATCTTGAGCGGGGAGTTTGTCGTGAGTGAGCAGGAGTAAGTATTCTGATTAATTATTTTGTATAGTATTTTAAAATGTAACGCCAGTACGCCATATTAAGTTAATTGCCTGTGAGCTTCTCCTCCTGTCTGTACGGTAATGCGACAGAGAGTCGAGTGGTTATGACGCAATCGTTAGCCTATTTTTTACAAAAACTGTTTATAAGGGGCCATAATGTAACATAGAAGGTAATGGAGCCCTTTATACATTGTTGTGTATCTTTAGAAATAAATAATGGACAAACGGAGTCTTTAAACGCCTCAGATGTAAAGTTATTCGCTGTCAAAGTGACGCCAAAATGAATGGGAGTCAATGGGAATGCTAAAGCAAGTGAAGTTCTGCTAAAAGATGGCAGCCCCCACCTGACTTCAACTTCCGGTCGAGTTCCTTGCCGCCTGATTTGTACACATCAAGTGTATATCAAGGTCAAAATGTTATTACCGTTAGAAAAACGAAAACTATTAAAGGGGGGGGGGGGTGCTATTTCATGCATACTGAGTTTTTTACACTGTTAAAGAGTTGGATTCCCATGCTAAACATGGACAACGTTTCAAAAATTAAGTTGTACGTTTGAAGGAGTATTTCTGTTCCAACCATTTTTGCAAATTTAGAACGATTCGATTCACAATTAAATTCTTGAAAGCGCACAGGTGATGGAGATTTACCGCTGATTCCAGAACCAGTGTTCTGACATTTTCCCCAACCCGTCAGATCAGTCTACCGGAGTTTACTGCGCATGCACACATCAATACCGCTTCCTTTTTATCATGCTAAACAACATTTAATGTATCTGCATTACTGTAAGGGTAGGTTTAGGGTTGGGGTAGGTGTAGACTAAAGTGTAATTGGTAGAAAAAAATGTTTATTGTTGGTTTCCCTTCTAGCTACAACCGCGAATATAACACATAATTACTGTATTTGCATTACTGTAAGGGTAGGTTTAGGGTTGTGGTAGGTGTAGACAATAATAAACCATAACTTTACAGTAGCATTTTTCGTATGAATGTTTTAGTGGGAGGTAGGAATTCTGACCGGGTAGGACAAACCGACAGAACTGTAATCAGCGGTAAATCTCCAGCCGGTGTTCTTTCGATGTAGCACACTTTGTCAGAATAGCATACCGGAAGTTGAGTTTTATAGCGGAGTCTGTCAATTTATTTTAATTTAAGTTTAATAAAAATACAGTTTATACAGGGGTATGTTTTTTGATAGGCCCTGGTTTAATAAAAATACAGTTTATAGAGGGGTATGCTTTTTTGATAGGCCCTGGTTTAATAAAAATACATTTTATACAGGGGTATGTTTTTTGATAGGCCCTGGTTTAATAAAAATACATTTTATACAGGGGTATGCTTTTTTGATAGGCCCTGGTTTAATAAAAATACAGTTTATAAAGGGGTATGCTGTTTTGATAGCCCCTGGTTTAATACAAATACAGTTTATAAAGGGGTATGCTGAAATGATATATGATATAAACGTAATGCATGCGCAATTCCACCAATTTCACTGCTGCGCATGCGCAATAACCGAAGGTATCCCATTCTGATGGGTATGGTGTTCAGAACACGTCAAGTGAAAGTAAAGTGGCATACAGCCAAGTATTGTGACCCATACTCAGAATTTGTGCTCTGCATTTAACCCATCCAAAGGGCACACACACACACCGTGAACACACACCCGGAGCAGTGTTCATCATTTATGCTGCGGCACCCGGGGAGCAGTTGGGGGTTCGGTGCCTTGATCAAGGGCACCTCAGTCGTGGGTTAGGGTTACAACCTTAGGGTTAGGGGTCAAACTTTCTAACCACTAAGCCACGACTAAGCCATTAAAAAACTACAGAAAGGTAAAACTACTTCACTTTAGCATGACTGGGCGCGAGTGCTAAGAAGAGATCACACATCAGCTGCTCAAAAAATGTGTTAGTGAGACGAACGGAGCGCAAACTCAATCCTGTGACAGTCACAGGCAGTAAAAAGGAAGGAGAGATGCGAGGCAAGAACACTGTTCAAGATCTCCATTAATTCGCAGTTGCGCTCTTGAGGCGTTTGTCATTGCTAAGCATCCATCAGCTGCGATATCTGTTACAGCAAGGACATTTCAGCAATGGATTTCCACCACTGAAAAACCCCTGCTGTAACTCTGTTACATGATTTATTTTACGAAGAAGAATAAAAAACTCTGCAGTGTTTGGGTGCACCCCATTTTCCAAAAACAACAGGGAATTTAACCCCGAAGAAAGCTGAGTAAGATTGTTCTTTTCACATGACCTGGTGCGCTTGCGTCATTCTGAAAAGCTGAGATGTTTTTAACTAGATGTGGTGTGGATGCGGCTGGAAAAAACAACCGCGTTGTGACCGTGTCTCTTCCGTTATGAGCGTGCATAACCGCATTTGAAATAAACTCGATCACAAAAAAAGATGCCATATGTGAATGGCCCCTTCATCGGTCAAAATTTTTACTTTCAGTTAATGGTTAAACGGTCAATATGAGCATCCATAACTGACATAACATAACATACAAAATTAATACATTTTAAGCCACACAAAGTCAACAGGTTGGTATTTCTTGCTCTGAATCTGCCATAAAATAAAATAAAAGTTTATTGATCTTTGAAAATGTGTACCTGCGTTATTTTACCATTATCATTATATTAGTTGAAACTGGTCTTAGAACGACAATATTATCGTTTTTCGCGATAATTTCTTGAACAATTTATCATCCAGCTAAATTTGTTATAGTGACAGGCCTACATATACATATAATATATACATATAATCTTCACTTCCCTACAGGTACTGTTTAATAACAAGACAGCGCCAACTACTGGTATGGCATACTTAATACAATGTTTTTGACCCCTTCGTTGAAATCGCTACCTGCGTGCCTTATCCTAACCCTAACCCCACAACCAACCCTACACTTACCAATTCCTACAAGGGGGGTAATATTCTGGCATGGGTTTTAACATTTATTCCTTTACACAAACTTATATTTTAGTAGTACTGTTTAAGTACTATTCTTTAAACCATTAGTAGCCTTACTTGTATTTTTTTCCCACTAATATTTGTTTGTTAGATACTCTTTAGATACTTACTATCCCAAAATGTTCCATTCTTCTATTACATAACTGGTAACAGATTGCTTATTTGTTCCTCTCTTGATTCTAATTATGTGTAATTATTGTCATATGCCAGTATGAATTTCTAAGGCCTTTATCAACGCTGCTAACCATAACTTTGAAAAACCTGTTGTACAACGTCTTCACATGCTTTCTGTCGTCTGATTGGTAGTATATACTTCAGTCGAGGTACATGTCCTTCTGCTGTAAAATCTTTACCGGTTTTTAAAAAGTAAAAATCTGAATTATTTGCTATTATATTGCTATTAAGATGAACATTTATTGGACTGAAGCTGGTTTACTTTTCAAAACAACTGTAATTAGTTGTAAGAAATGTAAGAAAAGTAAGAGGTATAAGACATTGTTATCTGGTGTTGCACACAGTAATCAGCCTTTGATGTCAAAGAGGTCAATGCCGATTATGTTGATCAGTATTTCCCCCCAGAAAGTATCTAGAATCTCATACCAGGGGTTTACACGACAACTAAAACCAGAAAACGCATGTGCTTTGCTCCTTCGTTTAAAACGCAAAGGTCTTGTATCATTTGTTTGCAATGCTGCGGTGAACTTCATGCATTGTTACTTTAGTGTTCAAACGCAGTGACTGAACAATCAAGATCTGCCCTGCAAAGAACCAAAGATTTTCTTTATTTCAGATTCTAATCAAATTCAAATGCTTTCTCTCTCTCTCTCTCTTTTTTTTTTTTTTTTTTAGAAAAAATAAACATTGCAACTGAAGTAATTGTTGAACGTTTGGGTAAAAAGTGGCGTCAGTTTGGTAGAAAGCTTGGACTCCAGGACGCTCAGCTGGACGGCATCCAGGAGAAGCACAGCCTTGACCTGGAGGAGCAGGTGAGGGAGCTCATCAGACGGTGGATGAAGATGACGAGAGAGAACGCCAGGGTGGAGGATCTCGTTAAAGCTCTGCGGGACTGCAGACAGAACCTCACTGCGGATCTCGTGGAGAAAAACCTCAAAGAGCTCGGTGCACATTGAAAATCACAACCATTCTACTAGAAAACAACAGAACTCTGGGATTAATAATGTGAATTTCTTTGTGAAGTGCAAACGAACTTAAATCATGTTTACAGATCAATGAATCTATTGTACACAGCCTTGTCAAATATTGATAGGAGGAAATGTGTTAGATAATATATTTTACATTTGAAATGATAATGCAGGGCATGAAAATTAAATATATTGAATAAGTGTCCGATAGGTATTGTTTTCAGACACCTTTGCCTTTGCAAAACATAGAGATTTTTCAGTGTTTACTGGACATAGTCATAAAACATCACTGTTCTTCTGTTTGCTGATTTGTCAAAGGATGTATGACACTTAGAAAGGAAATAAAGGGACAATATGTGATTGAACGCTGTACCACATAACAAGCCTTTCAACTGTTTGATAAAGCACATGACTTTTTCTTATTCTATACTTCATCAGATTTAATTACTGTACAAATAGGCTGTCAGAGAAAAGTTCATTACTCTTCAGAGTTCAGTTTTCACTCTCAGAGAGGCATGTTTCAGCATGGAGTCCCCGACATGTCTCAGCTCCGCAAGGACGATTTCTGGAGAATGCATTATTTGGAAACTGTTCATTTTGACTCATCTCAAATTTGTCCCACACTGGTTATACAGGTTGTTTCTCAAAAGTATAGGGGCCACTGATGCCAGTGGTTTCGACAATCTACTAATGGTTTAGATTACACTTAATTTGTACATTATATATACAAATACACAAACACACACACACACACACACACAAGTAAATATGAAAACTCTAGGAATCATGCATTTGGCCAGAATCAACTCATATGCTAAACGACTGAACACAACAAACACAGAGGAACAAGTTGTTGCTGGCAGACAAATGAAAACAATTATTATTGTAAAATAGGCTTGAAATTTTATGTTTGATATTCTCTGACACGTTCACAGATATTTGTTTTCTTCTAAGAAACTTAAAAATAAAATAAAATCCGAATCGGTGTCTGTGTCTGTCTTTACACATGATTTTCAGTGAAATGTGTCAACTCTGATTGTCCAAAATCTGCAGACTGGCTCGGACTTTTAAAGTTTCGACTCCTCCAGACTGCAAATGAGGACTAATTCATTCAGCGTTTAGGTTTATGATGCTTTTGGGTTGAGCTCAAATTTACTATGATTCCTAAACATGGTTCATGTAACAGTTCTTAATACTTAGATTGTATGCTTTTGTTGACCAGTGACCTGTATGCTGTTAGGTTTGTTTGTCAGTGACCCACATCTGTCAGTGTGTATGTACATGTGCACAGCAATGGTAATATTTAATATCTAGAATTACAAAAAGCAACAAATGCATTTGCAATGCAGCACTTTGAGCTCAACTGTCTTCTTTTAAAAATGATATTGATGTTTAAAGTTTGTCACCATCCATGTTTTTTTTTACCATGATAAATCACCTTTTACCTTTTTTTTTTTTACGATTTATTTTTGCAGTTCAAAAAATTCTTGAAGTGGAGGCTATAAAATTGCATTTATTATAATTCTAAAAGAAAAATTTAAAATAAATTTTGATACTTGAACTGTCACTTCAGCTACCTAGTAACTGCCTGATAATATTTGCTATATATATATATATATATATATATATATATCCAAATTAACAGCTTCAGTATGTTGCAGACCATTAATGTAAAACTTCACTTCCTGTTTAATCAGCATCACAGCCACTATACAACAAAAAGAATCTCATTCACTTTTATTTATTTTTTTCATTGATTAGTATGGGTGTTACAGTAGTTTCATGTAAAACCATGTTCACAGTGGGGCAGAGCATATGGAAAAGGAAATATTTCCCACCAGCACTTATCAAGACCAGAGGTTTTTTCCCCGTTCCCTTAAACTTTCTCTCATCTGACAACAGAAACTTTCCATGTGCTCCAAATAAAAACTAAAAGTAAAACAATCCCACCGAAAAGATTTAAGAATTCCCTCCCAAATCCTTTGACAAGAATCCAAGCCTGCCCAGTAATAGTTTGTATATCATAAATCCATATATCTTTGTGAAAACATAAAAGGTAAATATGCAATGAAGCATCCTTCAATTCTGAACTACAGCCAAAGAAATCTTAACACATTACACAGAATATCCACACACTAACACGCTTCTCATTAAAAGATTCGCAAGACCTGAACATATAAAGTCAGCGGAGATTTGATCAAATACTTGAAATGATTCTCATACGTAACTGAAATGTGAAATACTAATGATTATCTTTCACACCACCCGCACGTTTTCCTGTGAATCTGTCCATTCAGCCGTGAGCTACATTAATAGCCGTGTTGCGAACGTCTGTGGCATTGTACAAAAAAGGCACTGATCTTTCAGAAAGCACAAGGACAAAAGGGGACTAACTAATTTCAAAGTGCTCAAGCAAAGAATAAAGCACTGAACTGCGCTCTCGCTCTCTGATCTCCTCGTGGATGGTGGCGTTCAATCCATCGTGCAGATGTGTGGCTGTATTCGACACGGCTGCCGCAGGGAAGGTGTGGGTCTCGTCCAGAGCGGAGCGGCTGATCAAGATGTGGTGGCTTGGACGTAGTTCGCAGGGTAGAGACCTATTTCTCCGCTGACCAGCTGTCCTTTACACCAGCCCTGCTCGTCCTCCTCACCCATCTTTATTAACTCTTCACCTGTACGACACAAACATGTGTTTCATAACACCAGGCCTTGCTTTTCAATCAGACATGTGCACAGGATAATATAAAACCAATACAAAATCAATATACTGTATAGCTGCAGCCCAGTATATAGTAGAAAACATTTGAAATGGATCCAAAAAGATCCAAATGTTGACATGAATATAATCAGATATAACAAACATTGTACACAGGACGGTCACCGTGATTTTGCCAAGTAAGAGAAGTTCCTGGATCAACATTATTGTCCAAAAATATAGACCTAACCCTATCCCTATCCAAAATGTATCCTTAAAATCAGAGGGAAATGATGGTTGAATAACAAGGGTTGTAAGGCAAAAATGGAAAATTTTCTCAATTCTGATTGGCTGATTGGAATGTTGCTTCAGGATCAACAAGGATGTTGCATTTAGTGAAGTCACATTCATCTACACGGGACAATGACGTAATTTTAGCACTCTGACGTGATGCATGGACAGGCATTTTTGTTTTAGTCATATTGCATTTCTCATCTCATAATTTTAATCTTACATGGCTCTGTACCATACTGTATTATAATGGAGATTTTGTTTCAACTGTTAGAAGTCAATATTAAATTATGAGCTCACACATTTCCACTAGTTATATTTTATTTATATATATTAAAAATTTATAATTTGCAATCATCTAATACTTATTTTAAATCGCTCATACTTTCTTAACAGTTTAACTCAATCTTTAACAAATCTTACAATTAATTAGGATTTCATATTGCATGACACCACCATTCAAAGTTTGATTCTATATATTTTTTTATTCAGCAAGGATGCATTAAATTAATCAGGTGTTATTCAGTGTAGATATTAATTTTTAAATAAATCCTGTCGCTTGCTAGTCATCAAACAATCATGTAAAAGTATCACCATTTAAATCAAATATTAGGCAGCACAACCGTTTCAACACTGATGATAAGAAATTGGAGCATTTTCCAATGATTTGTAAAGGATCATGTGACTGTAGTAATGATGCTGATACAGTTTCGCAAGTTCTGCAATGATTGAGTAAATGACCACCAGGTGTCCCTCTTGCCATGGCTGCTATTACACATTTTGTTCGCGCTGCTGGCTGGCATGGATTTTGGCAGTCTTGTGTTCATGAATAACCTGAATGTATCCTTTAAGATTTATATAATATTTGAGGCATGCATGCTCCCTTCAGGTGGATCCTTGCACCTGCTCATCTATCCAGTTAAGATCTACTCTAGCAAACAAAACCAAATGAGATTGTTTCATTCATTTAGATCTGACCTCAAGACTGCAGCACAGACACTAATGCTAAATATCTTTGGTCTGCTGGCTAGATTAAAGTCAGTCGTCACCTAAACTCAGACGAAGCTGGATCCTAAAGGCCTCGAGCCAGTCAGAGTGGAGGGCTCTACTTGAACCCTGTCCTAACTGATGTCATTTAGAGACTTTTGGGAAGCCTTTGAATTCAGATAATTCATCACATGCAGGGGTCAGCTGATCACCTATGGAAACTATTGATTAATTAGGAAGCCTGATGTGAACTTTACTCGGGAAAACAATAAAAACAAGGCCACAGGTTTTAATTGATTTTTGTGGATAGGATTCCTTTTTCCACTGGAAGCAAACATTTTGTTACAAGTGTAATAGCTCAAATCAGCTTAATATAAGCATTTAATTTCATTTTCCCATTTTGTTTTGTGGCTTCTATTTTTGGAAATTCTAGCACAGCTATACTGGAAATGAATACATTTGTGTTTTGTGTCAGTTCACTAGTTCCAAAGCAGTTTCATGGGTTTTGTCTAAATGTGAGGAAGCAGTCTCAAATAAACCCATGTAACATGTAGGGTTTAATCACACACATGTGCACATGCTCAGATTGACAATCCCCTTTTCATTTCATCCTTTCCACAATGCCTTTTGAGATGACTGCACAATCATGCACAGCAAGGCATTGAAAGGACGAGCAAAGAAAAGGGGTTTGATGAATCCACAAGCTGCAGCCATGTGTACAGTATGTTGATGTGTGTGGTATTAATAAGCATTAGTAGGGATTAATACCTGCTTTAAAGCTCAGCTCATCAGCCTCCTGCCCTGTGTAATCATACAGCGCTTTAACACGAACCCCGACTACCTTCTCCTCCTCGTCCACCCCGTTGCCTGCGATGTATTTTTTAGGGCTCTCTTCATCAGACCAGTCCGAGGAGTAGTCTTTACCCGCCCTGTTTGAAAAGAAAAGGAATTAGAAAGCTGAACAAACTCAAGGACACATCATTTTAATAGAAAGTGGAAGATTGGCAACTTGGTAATCAGGTGATCAGTGATTTATAGTTCAAATTTATAGAAGTAATTCAATTTCATTCGGTTTTTATTATCTGTGGCGTGCTGTTGATTATCACAGAAACTAATTTCAATGTCCTTCAAAAACCACATTAAAGTCATGTGCAAGCAGTCGAAGTCTTAAAGGGTTAATTCAAACCAGAATAAAAATTTGTCCATCTTCTACTCACTCTCGAAGCATCCTAGGTGATGTGACTTTCCTCTTTCAGAATAATATCATTTTAATTATATAAAAACTCCTTGCTCTTCCAAGCATGTCAATGGGGGTTTCAAGGACAATATTTAATATTACTCCAATTGGATTATTATTAGGGGAAAAGTCACACACACCTACGATGCTTCGAGGGTGAGTAGAAGATGGACAAATTTTAATTCTCGGGTGAACTAACCCTTTAAGCCCAAACTATATTTTGGTTGGCATATATGCACACAATGCACATGATGTACATTTTATCCAGCTTATGACTGAATTGCTGAGTGGAAGATCAGGGTTGTCAGGTCTGCGTAACAAAACCAGCCCAATTGGAACTAAAAACTAGCTCAACAGACCCTTCGCAAAGACCTGCCCCCCTTCTTTATTGTTGCTATGTCCGTCAAGCCATGGCGCTCTCACGCTACATCATACATCACGTTCTCACGCAGTGAAAAATATGTCAGAGCAAAGAGAAAACTGACAACACGCCGACAGACGACACAAAGCAGGTTACTTCTGGTATGAAACAAAGACTCAGCTTTCAAAATTGTGTTGTTTTTAAAATATTCAAATGATAAATAACAATGTGTTGTGACATCACTGTAGCACCTCAGTTTAAGCGGCGAGAGAACCGATCATCACTTCCACTTGAGCATGAAGCAAACAGCAATGAACATCAGAAGGTATCTTGTTTCAGCCGCAGAAAGTCAATACAGCCCATTTCTAAAGTTCAAGACCACCGACATGAATCTACTCTCCGGTCTGGTTTGTTTGTAGGACAAAATAACAGATTCAGTGGTATGATTGATTAGATCTCCTGTCAGTTGAAATCCTGGTGAAGGGTCAATTGGTTACCAAAAAAAAAGAGAAGAAAACAGCCTATGGCAGCAATACAAATGTAGCCAAAAACCAGAAACTCTGACTTGGCAACACTGTGAAAGATAATGACTTGTGGGAAATGGGAGAAATACAAAAAAAAGCATCTTTTTGTGAAAGCACCTTTTGTCAGCTGCAACAAGGTGAAGTCAGAAGAGTTCTGTGTGTGGAAATTGGCACTGAGTGGTCAAAAAATTGCAGATTCAAAAAAAAACAAAAAACTTTTTAGCGCGAGGGGGACAAATATTGTGAAAACCTGTTCCTGCGCAGACCTCAAGATGGAAAAACAACAATCTACTGAAGATGCACCACACTGATGAGTTTGTGTGAGGGTTAAGAAAGGATGAAACTATACATGTCAACAGCATGTGATGACTGCTTGTGTCTGTGCATGCTATCAAATGGAAAACCTTTAGAAAGGCTATGCATTCGGCTGTATGCTGCATCAAATGTCTGTGTCACAAGTGAAGTTTACTTTTGCTTAAGGAGCAAAACATTCCAGAGGGCTTAAAGCGCAGATATTTGCAGGTAGAGTTTTTGTTAAAGCACTTATTAACTCTTCCATACTAAAATTTGTTATTTATGCAACAATGGTGTCTCAATTATCCTTTTAGTGGTGGAACTACTTTTCCAATTGGATTAAATTCTGGTTATGCATCACCAACACATTTCCACTGGGTGGATTTCACCGTACATAAACTATGTGGAATCCACACATGTGACACGGTTTATGTTTCGTGTCAATACTTTCAAAACGGTCTAAAGATGATCTCAGTCTAATGTCTTGCCCCACAGATGCTGTCAACAGAGCTCAACTTGTACTGAACCTGGAACATTCCTTCAATATTTCCTCAGAGAAAAATAAGTGTAAAGCAGTACTATAAACAAGGAAGCATTGATTTTCAGAGGAGACTGCAAGGAGCAAATAAAAGGTGTAATTGTTAAAAACTTGATTTATGCATACTGCTCTGATCAATTTTTAGCTTGGAACTATTTCACAAATGATTGGCTCTCACAAGGGACTGGGATCAAATGGGTTCATTTGATTGATCTTAATTGCAACAGTAACAACAAAAACTACAGAAAGCTAATAGATCTCAAAGTGTGATCGTCTTGAAGATCTAGCTAGCTCTGTTCAACAACCTAGTGAGCTGCCTACACAGGCAGCTGTCTTCTAAGACAATATTCTAACCTACAGTAAATGGAACCACAAAAACGCTTAACTTAGAGAAGTTTGGTTCACACATCAAGTGAAATCAGTGAGCCTAAAATGTCACAGTTTTACTCAATGATTTCGGCCCTCCAGAACCATTTCAGCCAACACCAATGCTGAATTTCTGACTGAATCTTTTCTTTTTTTTCAGTTTGTGTATCAATACTGCATAACATTGCTGCCTACTTTTGTAACAACCTTTGTGTCAGGAGTGCATCCATGATTCCTTAAAATACTGTCTAGGTAGGCTGCTAACTAGGTTTTAGAACAGAGCTGTTGTTTGTTCTCGAGAGAGGAGGTCAATAAAAAAGAAAGTTGCACTGACACTCCCGGTGCATAGCTGTTTAGGTTCTCGTAATAGCCATCCGCCTCGAGCCACCTGTGGGTTTAAGAGTCAACAGAGACCAGACTAATAAGCAGGAAGCTGCAGAAGGCCACATTTAATACTGCAATATAACAGGCATTCTCCTGTGTGCCCTTGTTCCCTGTGAGAGAGATTCAGATACAACACACAAACATGAGCCATCTAAAGTATCTGTACCAGACCTTCTCAGTTCTTTCCAGGCACTTCATTTAGAGAATACATTTGACCTCCCTTGATCCTGTGTTAACATGCTACCCTTACACACACACACACATACTGTATATACTGTACACAAACAGTTTGAATATGCTGACTAAGTGCTAATTGGTGTGGATGGTTCTATAAGCAGAGAGTGAAGCCATCAGGGAAGAACTGTTGCCAGGATAATTAAAAAACAATAGCAACCCTCCACTTCTAAATACAAGACTGTAATTAAAAGTTGGATTATAATTGTAGCAGAATATGAAACTGAAATCTGCGGATCTATTTTTGGGTGACTGACAAATGTCAATTTTTCAAATACTGTATGAATTGAGGAAATATTGTTTTCATGTTGCACCAAATTGTGCGCACCTTATTTGATATCATTAAATTGTATTTACACCACAGGGCCTATGAATGCTTGAATCTGATTGGCTGATGAACGTTCTGAGGTGTGCAATTATTTTCAGGGAAGAGCACAGTGAACGTAGTTCAAGTCAGGCAGCTCTTTTGACCACATTACAGTTCAATATCACTTTGCATAATTAACTGTGATAAGGTTCACGCATTTTACACAGAAAAGTGTTGTTAGCGCTAGCCTGACGATTGGATCAGTTAGCAACTTAAAGTCTACACATGACATTTCTCACTAGCGAGGAGACAGCACTGTTTAGAGACGCACAGAGGTAGCTTAATTCACACAAGCTCTCTCTCTCTCTCTCGCTCTCTTTCTGTTTGTCCCTGTCTATCTCGCTCTCTTTCTAATAACTTCATTAATAACTGCATTAGAATGCTATCAATGGCTCAAACCTTCATTACCAGCTTTAAAATGACGTTTTGGAACTCGCAAAAGAGGCATTGGATGAGATGCGGAAGAAATAATCCTACTCACAATGTGATTGTAGTACAAAAACCGCACTTATCCCTTCGAATATATCATCTGATCGATGTCTTTAGGTGTGGTAACCATAGTATAAGAGGAATAATTTACTCCGGGCCGTTGAATTATTAGAAAAATAATGCACACCACCTCGGGTCATCAATTATTCCTTACATTCATTATAGTGGGCATCAAGCACTCGGCTCTACAGATCAGTATTGATTATTATTTAAATACACACTTATTAGATCAATATGTGTAATCTCACCATTTTTCAAACTTTTTATTTTAAATGCAAGCATAATTATAAAATATATAAATATTTTCTTTGCGCATGAGCATACGAGCGTGCAGTAGTCAGATGTACCTCGTGGTTTCCTGTGGAGTCTTCGGGGGTTCGTCTCCCGCTGAGACAATGTTAGTCAGAGTGACCACGTCATCAGAACGACTGTTTCTGTCTCTTCGGCTGATGGAGCGGTTTGCTTCTGGTGACCACTCCTGTTAAAACATGAAATGTGAAAATCCAAAATTTGCATTTAACTAGTTTGTGTTTTTTTAAGTATAAATAATCGTATATATTATTTAAATAATATAACAGTGCATGCATGCACATATGCAAGCACATTTGACAGGATTTTGTGTTTGTACAAGTAATAAGCAATGACAATGCTATACATTATACCGTAGGCATTAACATTATACCGTCACAGCATTATTTCACACCCACTTTTCCCTTCAAGAAAACACTAATTCAAAACAAAAATATACTGTTTTGTGTGTGTGTGTGTGTGTGCTAATATATCCCAGTATATAACTTTGCCTTAAAGCAGAACAAGAATACAGATCAGTCCCACAATGTGACTGTGACATAACAGCACTTATATTCAGTCACATGTGGGACCATCATCCAGTCAGCCTTCTATCACTGTGCAGAGGGAGCGAGTCTGTGCCTTTTTACAGCCACACAAAGGACTCCAGTGTGCTGGCAGAACAGGGAGGATGCCAGAAGTTTCCTCTAGAGGTGTCATTTACCTGGGCAAACCTAACCAAAAGCTTAGTTTTAGCTCTGTGACTGCTATTGACTCTCCTACTGCTCAATTAAACATTCACACCATTGGAGGATTTCTAAATTCAGACACTCGGATTCCATGACACAGTTGTGTTATGTACAAACCTCATTTACACAAATGGAGATGTTGACACTGCCACTGTGTGTTTGTATTGTGGGGAGGGCTGGGAAGGAAGGGGGGAAGGATTGCCATTAGGGAGAGGGATCTGACATTCCAGAACCCACTCATGGGCCGTGCAAAGACAACAGCTCATTCACGCTCAGCCCATTAGAAATTCACCACCACTGGAGCCCAGGGCCCAAAACAGCTCTATGGTTGACAACTCCACAAGCAGTGTTTTGGTCCATAAATGCTGTATCTTTTCTAAGCAAATGTTACCGTTTATGTATGTAGCCTGGCATTCTGTGATGTAGCAAATATTCTAAACAAAACAGTATTTTGTAGAGTACAGAACCTGCTATACCTCTAACTGGGGCCAATTCATGCTCATGCCGGGCCCATGGGTGTTCCTCCACCACCTGAGGTCCTCCGCGTCATTGGCTGCGTTGATGGTCTGGCTGAGGTCTCGGTACAGGCCTCGAAATCTGCATGGGGATTTTCCACAAACTCTGTCAGGACAGGCTTTATTTATGCACAAGGAAGTGTGTGTTTAAAAAACACAGCCAACATCAAGTTTAAATGATGGTTGTTGCCAAGACAAACATCACTATTAATACTGATCATACCTTTAACGCACCTGACAAAGAAATATTTTTAGACATATCCTGTATTGCGTCATAAACAAGTACCATTCAGGGTACAACAGTTAAAGAGACAACCTTATATTAGTAACATTGTTGTAATAGACAAAAGTATACCACTATAAAAATATAAAACTTCAATGTGTTACTGATCATGCACATGTGCAAATGAATGTAAAATATACCCCCGTGATTTAAAAATGAGGAAAAATGCAATTTGTGTTAATATGTTGCAACAAATAGTATATAAATACAATGTACATACAGATGCATTTCAATGGGATTAAACAGCTCAACCTTTTGCAGCAGATTTAGCCTAGTCTACAAATAACCGTCAGTACGAATACCTAATAATGATTTTAATTTACAATAATCAGCATCAGTCGCACGCATACTCAAGCTCTGATATTGCTGTGCTTGGCTCATTTTGAGTCATTCTGAATGGATTGATGAATCAGCGAGTTGCTGACTTGAGAACCGCCCAATCAGATCAGTTAGATTCACAAATGAAGAGTTCAGTGTGATTTGTAAAACCATTTCAACAGGTTCACTGCTCTTTCATTTCAGAGGAGCTGATTTCTACAGTTCAGAGGAACTTTGTTTTAATAAAGCGAAGCAGACTACGCTATAAAAAGTATGATATTATGCTTTTGGATGTAATGAAGTAAAACTAAATGTTTGCCAAAACAAAAATACTCTGATAAAGCACAGATTCTTGAACATTTTGCTCAAGTACAGTAAACTACTTTGCTACTGTCCACCACTGCTAACGACATTGTATTGTAACAATACATAGCTGGTCGAAACTCTGAATACTTATCCTTTTAGGTACCACTATAAACCTTTTAGGTGTAAAAGTACAAAAAGATACCCTTTTGAGGGTACTGTCCAGTGACAAGCTAACTTTAGCACATTATTTTCTTGAAAGAGTGCACCAGAGGAGGAAAATGAGCAATAGATACTTGGGATGGGCTTAGAATAGTGGCTCCATAGTAATATGCCAAAACCACTCACTATACCTTAATATCCTTTTGATGAGTTTTGTTCGGACAAGCACTTCATAAAAAAATAAATAATAAAATAATAATTTAAAATCTAGTTTTTAGTTTCATAACCACAGCTAACAGAACAAAAGAGGTAGGGCCATTAAGTACCATGGAAATACAAAGAATGAGGGAGGGATAAAGTAAACAGCAAGATTCCTGTACATGAAACTAAGCTGTATATGATTACCACACAGCTCCGCACCAGCCCTGTAATTACAGCTCAACAAGAGTAAACAATTGTGCAAAACTGCAGAGACAGGTTTGAAGGGTGTTGTTTTCGCTGCTATTCTGAACACCTAACTTTACGCTTCTTAAGTGAACACCGAAACACCAAACAAAAGGAGGTATTTGTTCACTGATTTAAAGACAAAAAGGATACATGAAGTTACCCTAGCTTCCAGCTCTTTTGAAATGACCCTGGTTAATAGTCAACGGCATGCTCAGAATTCCTTATTAAGTAAACATAACGATAACAGAGTGCCTGGAAAAACAAATAAGCACTTATTAATGGTTAACATTCTTCATTCATCTCAGTTTTAGCTATGAGACACATAAATGACCAGAAACTATTTTTAAGAGCCTGAGGTTACTGAAATTGCTGATATAAATCGGGATTTGACATTGAGTAAAGTTTGAGACAGAGCTCCCCATTTGTCTCATGTCATTTTTAATTGAACAACTCAAAACGGTGATGAAATCTGTGCCTGTCAATCTCTCAGTGGCTCGGTTTCAAACTCTAGCATGCCACCCAACTAGACAGCTTTTGGAGACTGCTCAAAACGATTTTAATGATTTTAAAAGGATATTAAAATCTTAGTGATTAAACTCAGCTTAAATAATCTAGCAATGTCACCTGTAAGTATATTATTCTATCCAATTGGACCAATGAAAATATATATTCCGATTAAAAACAGAAAACAGCAACTCCAGAATGCACTGCATCAAGCTCGGTGAACAAAATTGGTTGCATTTCTTACAGTATATACAGTATATATCCTGTTCTTGTAAATATTATAACAAGTACATAGTATGTACATGTGGAACAGGACTGTAAAATTAAGTGCTACCATATAAAAAAAAAAAAAAAAATTATATATATATATATATTTTGCATGTCAGAAATGAAACATGGCTCTACCCTTACTAAGATCTATTGGAAGTGGCCTTCTAAATACTTTGTTTTATTCAAATTCTATAGAAGTATCAAAATGCAGATTATTATTATCTGCATACCATATTAAATATTAAAACTACTGGATTACATTATTTAAAATAATGTAGTCCAATTAGAAATAATTGTACAATGTGTGTACTATATATTTATTATCTAAAGTAGATAGTCATTTGTAGCATTAGACTCTACTGGACTCTACTCTAAATCACTCAAGCACTGTTTGTGAGGTGCATGCGATTTTCTGTCCATGAGTTTCAAACCAAACATTTTGATTAGGATGCTGTCCTGGAAGATAAGTATCTAGTATATAGTGAAGCAGAGAGACTAACCCATCATTGCTGGAGAGGTCCATGTGCTGGTGTATGTCCTGCAGCACTTCTTTAAAAAAGCGAAGTCTCTTTTTTTCGGCCTCCTGTGTGATTTCAAACACTTGCTCCATGTCTTCCATGTAACGCGGGTTAGAGCGATTCAGCTCGTCCAGGGCTCTCTCATAACGCTCCTTAGCCTGAGGGAAAACATCCAAACAAATGTGCAAGGTCATGGGACAGAGTCATGGGACACAGTTTACAAGGTCAATTCCAAAGATCATAATTTCCTGTTCAGTATACTCAGAATTCATCTGATGGACCAGTGCATATTCACAATGTTTGAACCGAGAGTTGTTGAATCTGAAAAAAAAAAACAAGCTGTACCGCTTTCTTCATTTATGAATCACTTTGAATAAAAGCTTGTGCTAAATGAAATGCAAATGAATTTCATGAGTGTCTATAATAGAGACAAAGTCTGCTTTTAGAAATTATAGAAAAATTAAAGCAAAATTATTTTTAAGACATAAACTCAGGTGATGTTTTCCCTTTGAAGAGACAGAAACTGCATGAAGTATATTTTTATGAATTAAACTACAGATTCAACAATGACATGTTATTCACACCCATAATTTTGCATTGTTACAGGGCCCATACTATTGCCACAAGCAACAAACAAGCCTTGTCTTGTCAATTCTGTCAATTCAATCCCAACCCATATCCTTCAGACTAGACATGGACAATTGCAGACAAGCTAATACAGTAATTACCAACGTCAAAATTACCATAATCCCTTAATAAAACTGAAAAACTGTTCTGTCTATGCTTTTTCTCATGCTACCTTCTCTGCCTCTTGGGTACATTTCTCCAGGCGGTCTGTGAACTTGCGGACCTCTTCTGGGGATTTGGTGGGGTCAGCCTTGGCATGAGCTTCACGGGTCAATGCCGTGCGCTCTTCCTTCCGAGCTTGGTGATAACTCTTTTTGGTAGACTCCACCTATCGCAGAGAAGATATTTACACAGCCATTACAAAATATACTGTAAAGTACAAACATGATTTCTCTTTAAACTTTGTTTAAAAGGAAAGCTAATCCAAAAATAAACATTTATTCATCATAATGTTACACCAAACATGTATGGCGGTCAAGCTATATACTAAGCTATCATACGGCCTTAGAAGACTTGAAACATGACAAGCAAATCATATGGGCCAGCCAAATTAGGTTTTGGTCAATCGTCATTTGAACAGTTTGACAATCACTGGTCACTGATTACCATCTACTAGTAAAAAAAAAAAAAAAAAAAAAAACTACATTTACATTCCATTAAAAAACTTGAGTTCAAATGCCATTACGATGAGTAGATGATAACATCAGATCATCAAAAAAAAGAAAAGTCAAAAAAATTTTTTTTAAATGATTTGCCATTGTTAAATGAATGATATCCATACTAATGGCTTTGTATTCCACACAGGAGGAGACTCACATCCTTCAGTTTTCGGACCCAGGGTTTCTGGGCCTTGCGGAAGCCTTCGTCTGCGTCTTTGGTCTCACGGAATCCACCAATCATTTGCTTGTGGAAGGCATCCTTCTGCCAGTTTCTGACCTTTTCGCTGTCCTCAACAACAAGTTTCTCTTTTAGTTCCATATGGATCTCACTCAGTCTGTCTGCCGCATTCATGAAAGCATGCCAGGCCTTTTCCAGAGTCCCATACTGTGGGCCTGCAGGACAGAAATAAGAATTTAACTATCGGTCAGCTCAAAACACTGGATAATTGCTTAAAAGCCCAAGTTTACTGTATAATAGTTGTAGGCCTGTGTGTCTGCCCCTTTAAGGTCACGTGGTCTGGTTAGTTATATGGCGAGCCTGAGCCTTATTTTTTTTAAATCAGACATTTAGGATTTACTGTTTTGCGGTTATTTTTACAAGTGCTAAAAACACATCATGCATGCAGGTAGTGTAGTCAAAATCCAGTATATCCAATATCCACCAGTTGCTAAAGGAATGATGAATAATATAAAGTGATAGATCACTGACACATGATGACACAACTCCATATTATACTTTCATACCTCCTTTTCCCCAAACTACTGTGCAACTATTAAGGGTTTGACAGAAGCACTTATCAGCTCACTGGAACAGAATGTGTTGATGTAACTCAACTTAATGTCTCATCGTTCATCCTCCTTAGATAGATGCATGCCTCTACAAAAAGTCATGCTCACCTTTCTCCACAACACCCCTCCATTTCCCGGCCCAGTCACTCAGCTGCTGGGAATAGCCCTTCTCAATCTTGGCCCGCTCCTGGAAGCAGCTGACCAGCTCATTGCATAGTTTATAGCCATCGTCAATGCGTTTTACCGTCCTCTTGTAGTTCCCAGGCTGACAAACGAAAGTCATGTTAGAGTCATTCCATTTCTAAATCTGACTGATCCGGTTCTCAAGTTGAACTCACGGACTCAATGATCTCGTCACAACAGTTAACAGCAAGGATTTTCAGTGAATAAGTACATTAAAGTCTAATAAAGGTCAAATGTAGAATTTGATTTAGTATTTATACTTCTGTAATCAAATGAAATGAGAAGAAAGGATCTACAAAAGCATGCCCTTTATAACAAAACTCATAAAACTTGGGGTAAGCTGAATGAGGAAATGCATTAATTATTTATTTTTCAAGAGAAAAAATTATTTTACTAGTACACTATCCAATTCCAAAAGTCTTATTTTGCTGCAGAGCAAATTGTAACATTTTCTAATAGTGTTTGTAACGACATTTCCTGGACATGAAGGCAAAGCTCACAATCAGTAGCTATTAGTTGAGCCACTGACACAGCTTACCCCAAAGCATTTGGCAAGCCTTACCCTAGCTACCATTTAAAAATAAATAATTAGCCTTGGCTTATCATTAAATTGTTACGGTTTTATACAATGTCAATTGACCAATACATTTGATATAACCTTTTACACCTGAAAAAACTGATATTATGTTATACATTTATAGCGTGATTTGTTTTCAATCATATCTTTCTATTACAGGCTGCTGTATATGGAGGACCCTTACTAAATACATAATGATAGAAACCAATAAGCACACAGTTTTTTAGATTAGGGCTGCAACACATCTTACATAATGGCACGGTCTCCCCCAAATCTCCCCTAAATTACTCTCAGTATTACCGTGACAAAAACAAATGGCAAAATAAGCATTTCAGTTTCATTTTACTATCTAAAAGCACTTCACATCTGTTAGTTTTCTCCAAAGCTAGTATAGACCTGATCCAAGCATGCTTGAAGAAACAGTGGAGAAGGGGTACAACTACTACAAATCTTGCCAGGGACGGAAACCTCTTAAAAAGCACGTGGAAATGTCAGGAATATGTTACTGTAGTCTTTAACTCCCTGGCTGGACACCAAAGTATACGGCCAACTCTGCAAGGAAGATCTGTGTGCATATGTACATTTGCGGTTGGGGATACTTGCCTCCCAGAAGCTGTCCCAGCTCCCAACATCTTGCAGATCACCGTTGGAAGACATTTTGGGGTCACCCTTGCAGCACGGAATGATGGCGGCTGTCTGTTAAACTGCAAAGAACAAGACATGAAATCAAAAAGAGCCAGTTACAGCAAAATGTTGTTACAACAAATTAAGACAACCGAAGACAGCAGTCTTGCCAGAGAAGAAACTAGTTTATCCAGTCTCTGCTTTACATGGCACCGGCCCTCAAGTTCAATCCAAAAAACTAAGCAAAGGCAATTCAAAATGTATTCCATAAACGTATTACTACAGTCTTGCCAGCAACCTGTTGCGACCCAACACTCCTTGGCCTCTACAGTTAAGACATCTGCCCAGTAATCCTGTATTCCAATTCAAAGAAGAAGCCAGCGTAGGCCAGTCTCATTTCGGAACGGGTTTGCGTCTGCCTAAGGCAACCTAGGTAAGGCAGAAGCTTCTCTGCCCCAGTCTGGGTGGAGTCACCAAAAAAAAGGAAACCGATGCCACAGTCATTCAGGTCCTCCCACTAATTTGTTTCTGGTTCAATATTGAGGATACAACCAAAAATAAAGTTTTTTTATTGGCACTGATAGTTCCATAAAGAACCTTTAACATCCACAGAACCTTTCCATTGCACGTAGGATTCTTTATAGTGGAAAAAAGACCTTTAGATCACTAAATTGTTCTTTAGACTAATAACAAAAATGGTACTTTTCAGGTTATTAAAGCATAAATTCCAATAAAGAACCTTTTCTTAACGAGTGTCTATTTACACTAAGTTCAAATAGCCTGCCTTGTTGGCAGAGGCTGTTTACACTAACTCCGCCCACCAATGTGTGGATCAGCTAGTCAACATTAGCAGATGGTAAAACGTGTCGTACTCATTTTGACACAATCAACCTTATACTCATTTTGACGCAATCAACCCGGGTTCGAATCTGCCTTTTTTCTCCCTTTTCAAATTTCAAATCATATCAGAAAAACATTTATTTTCAATGTAAATGAAAGAAATAATCAAAAAGTTGAAATTAAAATATCGGGTAAGGTTAGGGTAGGTGTACAGAGTGCTTTATTAAAATTTCCATTTACACTCAAGTTATTATTGCATACTGTTTTCTAATGTACTAAAATACTGAGATGCAGGTAATTGTCACTATTTGCAATAAGTAGTATAAATAGCAGAAAATCCTGCTATTTTAACAGTGTCAATAGAATCTATAGATATTTGCACTTAGTGTAAATAGCATTTCACAAAAACAAATACTGCTATTTGCACTTAGTGTAAATAGCACATACAGGTATGAAAATATGCTATTTTCACTCAATGTAAATAGCCTCTATCTCTACACTAAGTGCAAACAGCCACCGCCTTTTTTTAAATAGTGGAAAATCTCCTTTTATGGGCATCATATTTTTAGAAGTGTAGCAAGATAAAAATATGTCCAATGATATGGAAGTGTCCATTCACTATTGCTCATATGGACACTCTGCCGCTCAGGCACTTAATCATCGCCTTAAAATAACCTGTTTATTAACACACAAACTGCTTTGGCTGTTGCATAAACTATATTTAGTCCAAACAGAACAAGTAGGTATACACCTAATGAACCTTGAACATGCTCTTCCCGTGCTTGTATACATTTAGCACTGCCTCTGGCCTTGGGTTGTCTCGTATTGTCTGAGCCAAGGTCGTATAACTTCCTCAAACAGACATAACAAATGGGAGGAAGGAGTGGGATCATCCTTGCAGAAGCATCTGCTCCCAATTTAGGCCAAACTGGCTATGCTAATGGAAAATTAGCATCCTCAAGGGGGGCTTAGGAACTAACAGAGTGTTGAAGAAGCATTTAAACCAATTGCTGTGGATGTATTTTTTTTGGCAATTCATTTAATGGTTTGTTAAAACCTGCTTTTCAATAACTTTTCAATTATGCTACAAAGGTTGGACAGCATATCAACATAGCAAAGTATAGTCTTAGTTGAACTTCACAGACTTTACTAACGGAGTGCCTTAGCACTCATTTCAAACACATGGAGTAGAATTAAATAGGAATGCAATAATTCTAAATAAATGCATGTTAACTTAAAAAAAAAAATCAACAATTACCATTACAAGATAATTGCAAAATTATTTTTGATTCAGAATTTTAGAAACAACAGCTTTTACCATGCTAAGAGTCCAACAGTTTCTGTCAGCATCCATGAAGATCAGTAGGGAAAATAAGGAGAATTCTTTGTTTTTTTTCCAGCAAATAAAAAGAGCTTGGATTACTTCTCCTGAACTTCCTCCCTGTGAAGGCAGGGGCGGGAATGGAAAGTCAGCTCCTGATGAAAGCATTTCCCACAAACATGCCTGGAGGAGTGCTGATATGAGAGCTTCACTTGAACCTCATCTGCTAATTATGGGTGTGACGGTTAGTATCTAACCGTGAGAGCGGCCAAAACCGTAGTTGTTCTTTTGTATCCTTAAATATTTGTTTATTTGTGAAAAATACTTTGTCATTTAAAGTATGAGCATGTTTATTTTACACATTTTTTTGCTAATCCATTTTCCAATTATTTCAAATTTCTTAAATATTAAAGAAATACAATTATATTGGCTTTATATCGACCATCAGCCACCCTGCTTTCCAAGATAACGGCATCAGCTGGCAAAAAAACAATATTGGTCTGTTTATAGTATATATATACTGTATTCTACCGGCAATACAGGATAGGCAACGTCGGTCCTGGAGGGCCGTTGTCCTGCAGAGTTTAGCTCGAACCCTAATCAAACATACCTGAACAAGCTAAATCAAGGTCTTCAGGATTACTAAGGCTACAGACAAGTGAATTTTTTTTCAGGGTTGAAGCTAAACTCTACAGGACATCGGCACACCAGGACCGATGTTGCCAAACCTTTTTACAATCCAGTACCAGTTAAAAGTTTGGACACAAGTTTAGAAGTATGTCCAAACTTTTGACTGGTACTGTACTATAATTTACACAAAGAATATCAGCAGATATAATCATATTTTTTTTTTTACTCCCTAATATTATATAATATTATATCGATATATATTTTTTTTACTCCCTAAATGTAATTTGCATACATTTAGAGACTAGAAATCTGGGCCCGTATTCACAAAACATTTTATCTTACCACTAGTTTTCCTAAATGGCAGTAAAAGTTTTTAGCTAAGAGTTTTCTCTTAAAATCTGCTCACAAAGCTGCTGAGACAAACTTATACTAAGGAATAGAGAGAAGTCTTAAGCTAAGAGTAAGGGTGGTATCAAAAAAAACATCTCCGCATCGGTACCAAATTTCAATACCTAAGGTGTAAATCTCATCAATGTCAGTGAGCCAATAAGCCTGCGTTTACATTTTATCGATACTGATACGATACTGCTTACCGATACCAATACTTATCGATACTGTTATCAATACTATTTGGTGCAAAAAGATATTAAGTTGTTGAAAATTTCAAATTAAACAAAGAAAAAATTGTTGGATCTCTCTTTATATGTGTGTGTGTGTGTGTGTGTGTGTGTGTGTGTGTGTGTGTGTGTGAGACCAATCACGGAAAGTAGGGACACAAGTCGGTTCTGGGGCATTTTGAGTTATTCACAGATTCTGAAAGTGTAGTCTCCAAGCTTTCCAACGATGTGTAACACATGGAAATCTGATAATATTTGGAGAAGTTGTGGCCATTTGAAGGTAGGCACTCAAAAAAGCTCAAAAAGCAGAAAATAGCCTCTAAAGATTGTGCAGTTCTCACCTGTTCTCACTGCTGCGAGTGACAATGGGGCTCATTTACATCTCATTTAGATGCCTCCAATGAAATAAGTCGTTCTGGCACACTTTCTCTTTGTCGGGGTCTTCTTTGTGGATGTAACCATCTCCGAAGTTTGCACTGTGCGCCTATTTGCCTCTAAATGTTACGGATTTTCCCCATTTCTCTGTCTTTATCCCCATCAAATGTTACTATCAATATAGCCTCTGATATCTTATGGTCCAACTCGTCTGACGCCAGTCCAATACATTCTTCCTCATCGTCATCTTCGCTCAGTTGTAGATTAGGGATATTTTACGGTCTTATGCCGCTTTCATCGTCGCTCAGATCGTCTTCAGAATCAGTGAGCGCTTGTTCATAAGCATCCAGATTGTCGAAGAAGTACTTCAAAACATTTTCGGTGTAATGGCCACGGTTCAGCTTGTCTGCGATCATCTTTGCGGCGTACATCTTCATTGAATTTTGATATCAGCTAGAGCCGGCCAGAGCGCTGCATACTAAGTAGCCACGCTTCCCTCAGAGGACAGGGGCAATAAAAAAATAAACAAAAGCCGGCTTATCCAGTATGGAAATACAGACAGACAATGAAACGCCCCTGATTTCAACCTCAAAATGTACGCTTTTAAATATACCAATGCTGCCATCTCAATCGAAAATCACCAATTTTGAAAAAAAAAAAAAACGCTTCTTTCTCGTTTTGCTCGAAAGTTGTGCTGCCGACTTGTGTCACTGGTTTCCGTGATGGGTCACATATATATTTTATAATTATAATTATATATAAATATACTTTGATCTTGAAAATGCATCTGAAAACTAAATGAAGAACGTAGAGTGGGTTACTGCAGGAAAAATGTCCTAAACCAGAGATGCATTTAATAGTAAGAGTTTAAATTAGGGCTGTAGCTATCGAATATTTTAGTAATCGAGTATTCTACCAAAAATTCCATCGATTAATCGAGTAATCTGATAAAATGTGTTTTTGCTTAATTAAAGTGCAATATTAATTATGCAAGAGAAAATAAGACTCGTGGGTCTCTTAAATTGAACAACTTAGTTTCCTTTTTTAGAAAAAAAAATATTTATATTTTATAAATGCAATGCGTACATCAAAAATAAACATTTGTTTATTATTACCCATTGTTTCTCTGTCTGTACTTGTACTGTGAACAATGACAATAAAATTGACAGTTGAATTAAGTGCATTTAAGTGCCATTCAGTTGGGATTTTAAATTAAGCATTTTCTGAGATGCACATTAAAGGGGGGGTGAAATGCTATTTCATGCATACGGAGATTTTTACACTGTTAAAGAGTTGGATTCCCATGCTAAACATGGACAAAGTTTCAAAAATTAAGTTGTACGTTTGAAGGAGTATTTTTGTTCCAAAAAAACCTCTTCCGGTTTGTCACAAGTTTCGGAAAGTTTTTTTCGAGTATGGCTCTGTGTGACGTTAGATGGAGCGGAATTTCCTTATATGGGTCCTAAGGCACTTCTGCCGGAAGAGCGCGCGCGCCCATATAGCAGAGCACTGAGAGGCTGAGCACAGCCTGATCAGAGCGAGAGCGTCGGGAAAAGTCACAAAAGAAGTGTGTTTTTGGTTGCCAGGGCAAGACAACCCTGCACAGATTACCAAAAGAGAAACAGCATTAAGGGACCAGTGGATGGAGTTTATTTTTACAGAACATCAACGGAGTTGTGCAAGTGTTTTTGTTTGTTCCCTGCATTTCGGATTGCACACCGTTTATTTCTTAAGGATAATGCAGTCCCAACGAAAAAGGGTCACGATCGTGTGTTGGAACCGCATGCGGTGAGTAAAACTGTTTCAAATATCTCTGTGTTGTTAACTTAGCTATCAGCGCTTAAGCACATCAAGTAAACAACATGCGATGTTGTCATCAAACTGCACTTTCCACATGTACAGCTTAAAAAAAAAAAAAAAAAAAAAAAGATGACATAAAGTGGAACTTAGTAATTTTCCAAAACCGCTAAGCAAATATATAAAGTTTCAGTACATACCACATAGAGACACCTTTGCTGATGCTGCTCTTGTTAAATTTCAGCCTCTGGATCTGTGTCACAGCTTCCAGACGCTCTCAACACAAAAGCCTACTGGCGCTCGTGATTCTTTAGCTCCGCCCACACGTCACACCTCTAGGCGCTCGTGTTTTTCCGGGAAAAATCGGTACAGACTATCTTTCTCTTATAAATATAATAAAAATATAGACTTTTTGGAGTTATGAAGGATGCAATACTACTCTATAGGTACTCAAGATTAACAGGATATTGAGTGAAAACGAGCATTTCACCCCCCCTTTAAACACATAAAACATTAATTATCTTTTAATTATTGAAAATAAACTTAACTTTTTGGTAAACAAAGGGGATTTACTATTTTAAAAAAAAAAGGAAGAAATGTTGTGTGATGAAACCTTAAAAAAACAATGTTTGATTTTGGATTTTTTAGTAGTAGGCTATGTACATTCTGCTGAACAATAGTCTTTATAGTCTTCTGTGTATGTGATGTGACGCTAGTTTTACTCAAATCAAACGATCAAATGCTCATGAAGTGACTGTCAGAGCAGTTCTGGAGATGTTGTTCATGTGTTCACATCTTATTTAGTAAACAGCAGGCGCTGAAATTTATGTGAGCGTGACACGCACTTCAGTTTGAGTGATAAAGGAAGACGCGCTTCTGCTCCATTCATTAACACAAACACGCAGAACATGCAGGATTCATATTTAAATAGACTGTTCCAGCTTAATATTTACAGATATTAGTCCATATCGTGACTTGATGTAAGTACAATGAACTATTTTTGATTAATTCATTCAAAATTTAGCAAATTCTGTGCCATTCCGCGTTAAACTCTAAAATCCGTTTTTATGACTGGATTCCGCGATTCCCTCTGCATTTTCTGCATCGTGGAAATCATAGGGCCCTAGTTGTGGTGTGCCAGCTCTATCTTGCAAAGTTGGACACACGCTAAGATATTCTCTTTACGTTTTCCCTCAAATCAAAACACTGCTGACTCCTTGCAGTATGCGATTTCAGACTCAGCGCTTTGACTTCTTCCGCTTTGTGGTTGACGTAAACGCGTTGTGTCACATTAAAAAAAATCATTGCGAAAGAAGCTGACGTGAGATTTAAAATAAATTAAAAGAGGCTTCCTCGAGTAACTCGATTACAAAAAATTATTTTTTGTAATCGAGTTACTCGAGGAATCGTTTCAGCCCTAGTTTAAACCAACTCAGCATAAAGTTTAGAGCAGCATACAGTTTACAGTTTAGAGCCGCAAAGTGTCTTTTCTCAGAGATTAAATTGCATTTTATGGATTTATTCGTAAATGTTAAAAAGTCCCACAAGTATTTCTATAAAAAAAAAGGCTTGTCCTGACTTATTGCTGCAGAGTGTTGCAACAGTTTATTTATTTATTTATTTCAAAAAGTGTTTATTACATTAAAACATCTGGAAAGTTTCATAGCTTAAAACATCCTTCTCATTAACAAAGCATTTATCTAATCAAGCTCCAAAGGGGGATCTGAGGCATCATGGGACAAATCAATTTTTGAATATGACTGCTTCCAGAGCAAGACATCCAAAGCAGTCGGCAAGGAACTCGACCGGAAGTTGAAGTCGGGTGGGGGCTGCCATCTTGTGGCAGAACTTCACTTGCGTTAGCATTCCCATTGACTCCCATTCATTTTGGCGTCACTTTGACAGCGAATAACTTTACATCTGAGGCGTTTAAAGACTCTGTTTGTCCATTATTTATTTCTAAAGATACACGACAATGTATAAAGGGCTCCATTACCTTCTATGTTACATTATGGCCCCGTATAAACAGTTTTTGTAAAAAATAGGCTAATGATTGCGTCATAACCACTTCACTCTCTGTCGCATTACCGTACAGACAGGAGTAGAAGCTCGCAGGGAATTAACTTAATATGGCGTACTGGCGTTACATTTTAAAATACTATACAAAATAATTAATCAGAATACTTACTCCTGCTCACTCACGCTAAAGATCTCCCCACTCAAGCTCGCAGTCTCTGCAAGATTAACGATGGCAATTTGCATGCACAGCTACTTAGAAGATTTACATCTTGCAGACAGGTTGCTGATGTCGTCAAGCTTCGTTTGAGTCTGCGCGTCAGAAACGGAAGTGCTAAAAAACGCTAAAAATGGGCTTCACTTGTCTCAATTGAGTTCCAATGGGGTCGCTGTGTCCATTTCTTTTACTGTCTATGATCCAAAGCAGCCAACTGATTTGGATCTGACAGCAGCTGCATCACAAGCCATAAGTAAATGATTTCATAATGCTTTGTCTCTAAATGAATGTTTTCAAAACACTTACTCATGTGCAATAGCAATGGGGCATTGATAATGCTTCCTGTGCAATTATGTGAGCCAAACAAAACAGTGGTCATTTATGACAAAACTTAAAGCTGCTGCTGCATGTAATTCATCAAAAGCATAAAAATGATGTTTGCAGATATTTAGGAAACAAGCTAAGTTCACCAAATTTTTCCTGAAGAAATACTCCAGTCAGTTATCCTGCTTTGAAATGCGTGTTGTGTGTCAGAATGTTGGTTTTTGTTTTGGTCTGTGTGATTCTACACATTGCCAATTTACTCATTACTATTTCAACACCGTGGTTGCCAGTTGGAGGAAAAAACAGCAGCTGCAGCCATGGAAACCAGCAGCCAACCACCAACATAAAAAAAAGCCTCGGCATCCATCTACAAAGCTCTATGACCAGAGGTGTATTAAAATACAGATACATCTGTTGGTCACACGGTATCACGTGATGTGAATTCGCAGGCCAGAGTTCACCGAGCTTGAACTCTGGAATGCAGTGAAATACGAAACTTTTTCTCACAGGCTTGGATTTCAGAGCTGACACATTCGCATGTGTATGAATGGAAGTCAATGGAACAACAAGTCTAGTGTGACCGCGGCTTTATAGTGTTAGGCTTGTCGGCTTACACTGTCAATTGTGCTTGTTCCTTTTTCAAGTCCTCAATCTGGCAACCTACGTGAACAGAGTCTGAGGAAGAGGAGGTGGGAGAAACAACTCTCTCTTTTGAACTGCAGTACCCATTTCAACCACTAGCTGTCATTATTACATACCGCAGTTTTAAAGCCCTTAAAAATTGATAATTTAAGACTGAAGGTCAGAATGATGGTTAATAATAATTTTTCTGCACACACACATAGATACATACATGCTTACATACATACATACATACATAAGTGCAAAACAAAAAAAACATTTAATTGAACCTGGTGGAACATAATAATAATAATAATAATAATAATAATAATAATAATAATAATAATAATAATACAAAATACATGTCATGACCCCTTTAATAAAAAATAAAAAGCAGTTTTACTTAGTTTTTCCCTAGATTTCGCCAAAACATCACCATGACTTCTGGGAAATCGGAGGTGCTTACCGAGCCATAATTTAAACCCATACATACCACTTGTATAGAAGCCAAGGAATCTAGGTATTTAGTCCATATAATCATACACATGTGAGCCACATATTGGGAAAGCAAGGTGTTGCTATTAATGGATAAATATGAAACTGTGAAAACTACAAGAAAATGCAAGAGAGAGAAAAAAAAAGCACAAAGCATTCCCAACAATACAGTATGAGCACAAGGCATCGAAGAAGCCAGACACACCCATCCCATGGAGCATGACACACTGTAAGTACAGCAGCAAGCAGCTGGGTCATGTTGATCTCCAGAAATAATCAAAGCCCCAGAGATCCAGATGAGCTGGAGCAAGAACACAGCAGAACCTAATAACCCTCTTCCATTAGCAGACAACAATTTCCAACAGCTGAGAGCAGATGACCTTTAGGCTCCGACTAGACTTGTCCAATACCCACTGTCAGAGTCACGGCCCAAAGAGCCTAGCAACAGGTAAATCAACACAATGGATGTGTTCACAGAGATCCTAGAGCTGTAAAATTGAAATACAAGAAGGGAGGAGTGCGGCCCCCTTTTCATTGTGCAGGGCTCTATTGTGCTGTACAGCAGAGCTTCTGGTTTGGTCCATCACGTCGATGTAAAAGAGCTCAGCACTCCCACGGAGACCCGAGCTAAAAACGAGCATGTCTGGGGAGAGGCGTGACCATGGCAGCTGTAATTACATGGCTGTGTCAGTAAAATACTGGGGGAAGAGCAGGAAGCTCTTAGATCTACTGTGCAAAAGATGTGTAGGACAGCCTGCATGACAAACAGCAAACTACAGTGCAGCTCCATTTAGATTATTACATTATCCAGGTAAATAAATGTGCCGTTTCCCCTTGCAAAACCACAATCTAGAGAATCATTTTGTGGTTGCTAAGGTATTGCTACTGTAATTGATGCTACTGCATTTTTAAAATGTTCTGACCACTACAATGCTAGGCTGGTACAATGCAGTTGCTAGTTTTTAGTGTGTTGCTAGGCAGTTGCTACAGCAGTGGTTCCCAATTCAGATGACTGAGATCATCAGCTTGTTAGAGAGAGCTCCATGAACCGAGCTGCGTTCTGATTGACAATCTGTTCACTGTTCACTAATCCCTAAGCACATTCACTTCACTAGACCAAATGTGCTCATTCAGAACACCCAGCAACGTCATCACACACGGACAAAACTTCAGTAACTAACCTAAATTTTAAAGTTTGAGGTATGATGACAATACTTTTGTAAATAAATTAACATACTTTTTTTAATAGACATGCATATAAAAAAAATCCAAATGCACTTTTATAAATATGTTATTATTCACTGATACTACATTTTTTAGCCAGTGCCAAAACCGATTATTCAGAATGATTTCTGCCAATACTGATAGTTTTCAGCACTGTTGTTCCCCACGCAGTACAACCTTCACAATCATCGGGAAGGAGGAGGCGGGAACCGGCGGACAATCAAAATGACTTTAATTACAAAATTAATACAAAACAGTGCGGCAGCCCCTCACTGATGACTGATGAGTTGTGCAAGTGTTTGTGTTTGTTCCCTGCATTTCTAAAATGCTTGTTTTACAAACAAAGCCCAGTTTGACGACGTATTTGCTTATCGTTTATTTCTTAAGGATGATGCAATCCCAACGAAAAAGGGTCACGATTGTGTGTTGGAACCACAGGCGGTGAGTAAAACTGCTTAAAATATCTCTGCCTCCTTGTTAGTGCGTCCGCCTCCCATTGGAGACCCGGGTTCGAGCCCCGCTCGGAGCGAGTCGTTGCTGCTGCTGCTCTCGTTCAGTTTCAGCCTTCACAGCTGTCACAGCTTCCAAACGCTCTCAACGCAAAAGCCTACTGGCGCTCGTGATTCTTTAGCTCCGCCCACACGTCACGCCTCCAGCCGGTCGTGTTTTTCCGGGAAAAATCGGTACAGACTATCTTTCTCTTATGAATATAATAAAACTAAATACTTTTTGGAGTTATGAAGGATGCAGTACTACTCTATAGGTACTCAAGATTAACAGGATATTGAGTGAAAACAAGCATTTCACCCCCCCTTTAAATATTGACTGGATTTGTCTGAAAGAAAAAATTCATACACACCTAGGATGACTTCAGGGTGAGTAATTTATGGCTCAATTTTTATTTTTGGGTGAACTAATTATTTAATGCGTTATCTCTTTCCATCACAGCCGCATCACCACTACGGGCGTGCATTATTTGTAATAATTCAATGACATATTGTCAATTACTCCTCTACTCCTCTAGGCTATCCTAGTTAAGGATGCACAATATTAGTGAAACTATATCAGAAATGGGCCGATAATGGCTTAAAATATAGGCATTGGTCCAATGTAAAAAAACTATTTCGATATGCCTTGCTGATAAGACGAATGATTCCCATGCACTAGTGATAAGATCAGGTAAGCAGTGTGGTCATTCTTGAAGCAATCTTCTGCCTGAATGGTGATAAGGTTCACCGATCGCCACATTTAATCTAGTAATATCTACAGAATGATGCGTCTTTTGTGCAATAGAGTCAACAGTCACTAGCATGTGCAGTAGCAGCAACAATAGCCTCCCCCTGGTCCTAATGCCCATCCAGTAAGCCATTTTATTTACTTATTTACTTGCACTGTTGGCCTACCTGTAATCAAAAGAACGTAAAATGCACAAAAGAAAGATTTTTCTGATTAAATAAAACAGTAGTCTATTGATGTCATAAAATCACAAGTAAGATTTGATTTAAAGGTCAAAGCTATAGGTTACATGAATGAAATCACAAAATTTTAAATTAAATGTATTTAAAGATTTATTCATTAATGTGTAATATGTTTTTTTTACTTAAATACAAGGAGCTCTAGAAGATTTTCTGAATCTGTAAAGCTCTTTTGCTTTAGACCAGCGGTTCTCAATTTCAGTCCAACACCCCTCTGCTCTGCACATTTTTCATGTTTCTCATGGCTTCAGAGATTCGTTTTATTCAAACGTACTCTAAGTGCCCTGCGAAGTGGACATCAGAGAATATTTCGCCATGATTCCAGTTAGAAGCGAACGTATGTGTTCCATTCAAGTGCACTGTGCGAGTTGTGAATTTAAATTGTATTTATTTTGATTAGAGCCCGACCGATATGGATTTTTGGGGGCCGATGCAATAGAATAAGAATAATTTAAATGCTAACGTTATAGTTTGACCTCTTATTAACGTTCGCGCTCTTCCACTGATAAACATGGTATTAGCTTTGTGGCTAATCTAATATAGCAATGCATTAGCGGCTGTAAGTGATGTTGCAGAATATTTAGAAGTGATAATGATAGGACCGTTAGCTAGAACTACCACACCGTTTTTATATACAGTGTATGAACTAAATCTACAATCATTTCACATGACGAACGACAGACTCACCTGGGTGGCTTGGCTGATCGCTTTCTTCTGTAGTGAATTTCTGGCGCTGTTGTCTACTCTGGAGTTGCAGACCGCCCTCTGGTGGGCAAACTATGCAACACTCATAACATGAGTGAAGCATGAGACTCTGTTTTTTCATGTTTCATCGGCTGTTATAAATGCCGATGCCGATTTAAATGCAATTAGCTCATATCGGCCGATAATATCGGCCGGCCGATATATCGGTCGGGCTCTAATTTTGATAGGTATATGACACACTTGTCTGTGTGTGAAGACATTGCGCAGCACAAATCCATGAATGAATTTTCCAAAGTGAAGTAAACTTCACCAGGTTTCCCCAGCTCAGGGAGTAGGGAGCAATGAACACTGTGTTGGGACCATGTCAATGGAAACACAGTTCATGCACGGAGCTCACTTCTAACGAGCTGATTATCTGTGTTAAAGTCGCCATGAAATCAAATTTGAAGAATCTTCTTTTTATATGTAATATTGTAGTGTTTATTATGAATGATTTATCTGTGCACTTCATTATTTTTTTTAAATTCATGTACCCTTATAATCTTTAATCAAATACATTACTCTACCATCCCCCCCTCGAAACGACCTCTCTTCTCTTTTGGTCACGTGCCATGGCGAAAATGTGCGGCCAGAGCCGATGAGGGTGTGGCTATAGGTGTCTGTCTCGTTTCTGCACCGCCTCTCAGAGAAACTCTCAAGGGTGAACTTGACCGACAACTTCACTCAACTCATCTTGGTTTGCGGGAGGCTCGTATAAATATGGGCTGATTCCTGCCTGAAAATTTAACTCCTCGTCCTCGTTCTCGTCGCCGGGCTCCTCAATAAAAAAATCCTTCAAGGGAACGGTAACGGTGTAGAGAAATCCTCCACAACTGAATGTAAACTAACATTCAAATCTGCCTCCATTTTGTTTGCAACGCCCAACCTCCAACGATCCAATCAATTCCCTGATGGACGAAACCAAGCCCCGCCCTACATTTTTTTCTAATTTCAGAAGCCGTTTAACTCGGATATACGTCACAGCAAGGAAAAAATGACAATCTCAACTTCCATTTCATGCCGACTTTAACAAAGAGAGACATTCAAAATATACAGAGATGGGGGGCGCGAGGACTAGAATTGAGAACTGCTGCTTTAGACCATTAGTTGATTTAATTTTTTAACTCATTTTTGATAAGTATCATTATAAAATAACTTAAATATTTATTTCATTCTAAAAAGTAATTTGAAGTATTTTTGGTAATAAACTAACCAAAATGATTTCTACATAGGAGAGCCTTGGTGTTGTCTCCAAACAAAAGGAAATATATTGGTATCTGCATTGCCTATCAGCCAAAATGAGTTGAAAAATATCGGCATTTCGGATATTGGCAAAAATCCAATATCATGCATCCCCACTCCTAATATGCGATACATATCCTGAATAATATTTCCTAAAAGCACAGATGTAAATATGGTTGTTTAGTGGATCCAGTCAAAACCCACTGTCCCCAGACATTGCTTGTATCTCTCATTCAATGTTGATCTGTGGGATTTTTCACCTGTTTTAATAAACCATACCATTTAAGTTGAGTTTCAGTATGCAGAAAAGTTTCATATTTAAAAGTTAGGGATTTTAACATTCTCCCGTACCCAAGTATTAGCAAAAGTAATAGTCATGCTTGCTTGCTGACCTTTGAAACACTGTACAGAACAACATGGTACAAATGTATTAACAGATTCCTGCTGTTGACAAAAAAACCTTGAGAACTAGGATACGAAACCAACTTTTGGATTGTAAAAGAACAAAAACTTTGTGAAATTCAAAACCTGATTAAATTAACATTACCCATGACTAACAATGATAAAATCTACCTAGTGTTGTTCGGACTTACTTAATTTCTTTGTCCTAGAACACATCCAAATCCTTGAAAAGGCTTTGGTTTAAAATGTACAATCCATTGCATTTCCACAACGATTTAAATTATTATAGTATAGAAAACTGTACCAATCAGCCCAGATGAAAAATAGACAGCAGCAGATGGCCGATCATGCATGTTATTTGTAATCTACTGCTTAAACCGGGCAACCCCCTTCCCCAAGAGAAAACAGATGTGATGAACTCCCATTTTTATAAATGTCTTTCACAATTTGTTGCACAAGTTGCTCAGAGACTAACAGAGTGTCAGGGGCCCTGCTTTTGGGGAAGTTTACATTTCATAGGTCGTTTACTCTGTTTAGAGGTTTTCGCCAAATCAGTGCTAAAGTCTCTCAAGTTGGATAACTACAAAACAGACCATTTCTTTAGTCAAATAACTAACAACCAACATTTAATGGCAAAATTTAGACATGAAGACAGGACTATAAGATGACTGAAATAATGCTGTTGGTTTAAGAAAAAATGGGAGGGGGGGGGGCGGTTAGTGATTTTCTTAGGTAAAAGTTAAAGTGAGTAATTAAGAAAAAAAACTTTGGACCAACATGAGGGTGAATACAATATCCATTTCAGGGTAGATTATCCCATTAAACCAATGTGAATTAAGAATTCTCATGCTCTTTCAAACCCATGTATAACATATTTACTTTCATATTTTTTCTTTACAAAGAAATATAAAAATATTTTAACAAATGTTTGTGCTGCTATTTTCCATATAAAAAAAAAAAACATAAGTGACACAAGTTGTTAATAAGATGTGTACATTACAGCCTTACAATTAGGGGTGTGTGATATGATAATTTTTGATCGTGGACGATAAAAATGTCTCCACGATCTGCTTTTGTAGAAATATTGTAGTATGGTGCTACAGCGTACAGTTCTGGCGCCTCCGTCATATACTGTACAACACCACACGCATTCACTGCAGTGTTAACTCAGTAGTAGAGTTACTCTCTCATTATTTGCATGTGCTTTTAAATGTTTCATTCGTGCGCTGGTCTGACCTGTGCCTTTTCTGAGAGCCGCATACACCCGAAGCGCACGTGCTAAAGCCTGTTCAACAGTACCAGATTATTGAACTAAGTTATCATTTGCGGTAATACTGTCAAAACACACAAGGTTTGCATGTAGACTTAGTTGGTTAGGTCTAAAAGTAAGTAAACAGTTGAGAGAAACATGCCTGTATATTAGATGCGTGCAGGTCTTAAAGGGACAGTTGGCCTCTTAAACATGCAGCCTACTGTCATTACTGTCAAGCGATAGATCACCCTCAAATTAAACTTCTGTCATTATTTAGTCACTGTTACGTTGTCCCAAACCTGTATTAATTTATTTCTTGGGCAGAACACAAAAGAAGAGATTTCGAAGGACTTGGGTAACCAAACTGTTAAAACCAAAAGTTGCTGGTCCACATTGAATTTGAGAAAATACTATGGAAGTCACTGCAGACCAGCAACTGTTTGGTTTTCCATGTTCCTCCTTAATAGCTTTTACGTTCAGAAGAAGGAAAAAACTAATTCAGGTTTAAAACCACTTTTGAGTGAGTAAATATTTGCATAAACATAAAACACCAGTGTTGTAGTCGAGACCAGTTCATTCGAGTCCGAGTCCAGATCGAGTCCAGAGAGGGTCGAGTCCGAGTCAAGACCGAGTTCAGAAAGGGTCGAGTCCGAGTCAAGACCGAGACCAGAGAGATTGGGTCTGAGACAAGACCTAAAGAAATCTTCAAGAGTATGTCAAATGTTTGGTGGAAACAATAAAGGTTAAAAGGGCCACATAGTATGTGGTGTAAAGGTAATTTTATTAGAATTATGAATTGTTACTTGTCAATATTAAGTGCTCATTTTCACATAACACCGTTGTACCACTATACACATCCATATAACCTTTCTAGTACACATAATATTACTGTACGACTCTATATTGTAATTCTACATAACACTTCTAGTACAAGTAACATTACTGTACCACTATACCTGTAAATGTTCAACTGTAACAGCTTTTACATAACTTTTAACCTTGAAGCTTAACTAATGACTGCTAATATCTTTACAATGTCTTGGATTATGTGCACTTTAGATGTTGTGAAGATTACAGATGGGCATAATTACTTTTCAAAAAAATAAGTGAGGAGACCATCCTGCTACCCAACCGAGCACGATGTGGTCTCATGATCAATCCACCCCAACTAAAAACTCTCTCTACTGGTGCAGAGGAAGCGGGGACTGACAACAGTTACCATTTTATCACTTTCTGTAACAGCAATGGATAATCTAATGCTAATTTCACTGGATGGTGCGTTTTAATGCAGGGTAAAATACACACTAGTCAAAGTTTTTTTTAGTTACGGAGGGCATACACACAAGAGCCGACTGACTGTCCAGGAAAATTTCATGCAAAAGTGTGTATGTGCCAGGGGAAGAAAGCTGGATCAAATGCCATATCTGTCAGACATTTTTTTTTGGGGGGGGAGGGGGTGTTTAGTGTTGAGACAGTCAGTCTGTGTCTGTATTCATTATATAATTTAATTAAACAATATTTGTTTTTTTTCTGTGACCATTTTGTCCTACTTTGTAAAAATAACACAGTTGAGAGAAATAATGTAGCAATGTGGCTTTCTGGAAAGCGGGATCACTACAGGCGGATGGCAGGAGGGTAAC